>NC_141619.1:35758476-35875976 GCF_047967505.1 Dipteris shenzhenensis
AGAGGAGGTCCAGAAGGAGGTAACACCGATGATGCCAAACTGGGTGATACCGCTCTTGACAGGATAGGAGTTGGTTGCAAAGTCCATGGATCCAGAAAAGGGTAAGGAGCTGCTGTCGGAAGAGGAGGATATCCAGGAGAAGGAGTGCCTTTAGTGTGTAAATACTCTCTTGGGAAAGGTGAAACCTACTCAGGAGGATATCTCGAAGCTGAAGGAGGTGGAGAATACCCTAGAGATGCTGAAGTTAAGGGGTAAAAGTCTCTCCAAAGATGGCCATCGAACTCGTGGGGAATATCGGGTTCTGGGTATCTGCATGTCTCGTGAAACACAACCTAGACTGTGTTGAGGAAGTAGTGAAGTTGAGGTGCCTCACACAAAAGATATAGGATGTCGTCCAAGTAGGGGAAGGGCACGTGACAAAAAACCAACGATGCAAAAACTCCAAAGTGGGCTGGTTGTGCAATCTGAACACGATATTGGGTGATGGGTGATGCCCGAGGTGTCCTTGAAGGGATATCAAGAGCATTACCAGGGGTTTCCATTTTTGAATGAGGAGATGTTCATTTGCTGTAATTTTGTGAGAGTAAAGACAGCAAATATGTGTTGAGAGAACGTCCTCAAAGAAGAAAGGAAAGAAGCCACCTGGCACCAAAGATTGACTGTCATAGTGGTGCTGAAAATTGTGTACAAGCAGTGGGCTTCAGGCTGGAAATGGTACAGCATCAATTGTGATTTAGAGGGGGTCCTGATGTCAAGGTAGTTGAAGACAAATTGCAGGCTCCAAATTTCGAAATTAGGGTTTGCTGTAGCCGGAGTCAAATAGCCACCTTCAGCAGCGTTTTGGCATGACCTGAGCATCCAATCAGGGCAAAAGTTCAGCAGATGGTAAGGGCGGTTGAGGGCAGGGAGTTATCGGCTGATTTCAAGGCATAACTGGCGCTGGCAGGAGCATATCGCAAGCAGGAGAGGCTCAAAGGAAATTCGCTGGCAGAGGCTGAAGCAAATCGTTGCATCTGGCGCTGCTTGAGGGCTGTGCTTTGCACGGTTCTTGGGCGAATTTGAGGGCAGCAAAGGCTGCTGATCAGGGCCAAGAAAGCCAAGCTAGAAACAAGGGCAGCAAATCGGCAGATGGAAGGCTAAATATGCATGGAAAGAAATATACCTAGATGAATCCACGAACATTCCCACACTCATCCTCTAAAACCACAACATAGTGCACTTTCAATCTCACGATAGTCACTCATAAGATTGAAAATCATAAACTCCATCACGCATAGCAGGGACTAGCTACTATGACATCCCCACTGACGTCATCAGCGCCCAACAGTGGGGGTAGACCATAGTATAAAAATATGCTCTCACACATACAAATCCACACACCCACACATACTTGAGCATCCTTTTATACAAATCCTTTTATGCATGGAAAGAAAGGCGATTCCCGTACAAATTGCGCCGAGATGAAATCGTGATTCCTTTTGGCTGCCTAGGTTGGGTGGTTGCCAAAAATTAAAGGCTGGGTTACTTGAACCCAAATGTACACTAGGGATGGCCTTGGGTAAGGGGGCTGGTTGTCCCTTTTTGCCCCCCCTAGGCGCCCTTTTTATAACATGGTGCTTGGTGCCTTGGGGTATGACCCTTGGAATAGTTGTGCCTTTTCATGAAGGGGTAAGTCTCTTTTTAAAAGGAGTCAAAGCTCTTCATCGACAAGGCACGTCCATTGGCAAAAAAGGGTGTCCCCCTTGGTTTTGGCACAGCCCAAGCACATCAAAACACACGAGAATTGTCGTGCTCATTCACATCAACTAGTGATGTGAGGTAGATAGAGAGGCCACTAATGACTTAGGTGGGGTTGGCAGTAAAAATATTTACGCTCATCCTCTCCATCTCTTCCATGCACAACATGCGTGGATTTCCTTCTAGCGGAAGTAGAGGCATCAGATAGGCACTAGAAGGTGAGGGGCATTTCCTACAGGTAGGAGCGAAATTTACTCTGATACCACTGTAAGAAATCCTAGATTTACTATATTTAGAAATGTTCTAAGGAACAGAAAGGAGACTGAAAAAGCAAAGAACAAGGAATATTTGTATTGCTTGAGTGTCTGTAGTATGTCATCCATACAATTGAGCCTCTCTTATATAGAGAGTGAAGAGTCACACATGAAAAGGTGCGTACTCCAAATTGTATGTGCATGAAGAGGTGTGTACCCCTTGTGAAGGGTGTGACCCTTGATGAGAGGGTACATTACAATGATAGTGTCTCTTCAATAGGATGTGTCTCTTGTGAAGGGTTGGGCCTCAATAGGAAGTGTCCCGTCGAAAGGGCATACCCTTCCACAAGTGTCCATTCATCAAACCATCCATAAGTCTAGGTATAAGGAATACGTCACAGATCGTGACACAAAGCCTCTATCTACATAGACCCTCTTAGCCATTCTTAGTCGCCCACTAGACTTGGTTCCTCAAACAGCATACAGAGGACCGCCACACTGATACCATACTACTGTGTCTCCGTCCTCCCCATGAGTTTCAGAATATTTAGTATTCATGTTTATGTTTCTAGTTCTCGTTCTCGTTCTCGTTCTCGTTCTCTCTCTGGTTATATTTGTTGTTTGTGTTTGTGTTTGTCTTGGGTACATATGCCCACTTACTGGCTCCACCCATTCAAGTCATTGTATCTAATTTTTCAATCTCATAGAACCTCGAAGAATACTTGATCTAGAGTACAGTTAGGACATTATTTAGGCAATTCGAACATTATATGAGCAGGTATCAGGCAAAGTCAAGACTTCGGCAGGATGGGCAGAGGAGGTCATGAGCACGATTGGGGTCAAACAAGGTTGTCCGTTATCACCAACTTTGGTTGGCTTGTACCTTAGGCTTCAGTTCTTCATCACAATCAAGTATGAGCATACTCTTCTAGATGCAATACTGCAAATTGAATTATAGCACTGTCATCCCTCGGACTCAGTCCTCCAATTTGCTTAGCCACTCCTCCAACACATTTGGTGAGCTGGTCTCACCTTTCAACTGATTTTATCATTTAATCATTACCCATGCCCAATTCTTGTCCCATTTCACTCTAAAGGTCATTGTGAATAATCTTAGCAAATTGGGTAAACGCCATGACTGCCCTAACATCTGGTTCAAGCTGAAGTTGGGACAACCTCTCCCTTTCTTAAGGGATTCTTGGTATAGCTCAGAGGAATTAGGACTTCAAAATACATGTTTATTTTCAGGCACATCAATATCCATTTCTATTGCCTTTGGCTCCATTTCTAAAGCTGGAAATAAAAATCAAACAATGTCTCTTAAATTCTCATAGTATAGCACGAGGCAGGCTGAAACCGTAACTAAACCAAAGAACAGCCCTCAAACCAATCGCAAATTCCTCCTGGGCTCCCGGGCACGGCTTGCAAGCGCTTACGGGCTTCAATCCACGTGTAGAAACCAAAATCGCAGCAACGGGAACACTCTAGCACAGAGTCGCAGCAAAGGAAACACTCTCGGGCTCAAGAACCTGGCACGCAATCCAAGACAGGCTCTGTAGAAGAAATTGCAATTTGCTCCTGCACTAGAATTTGTAACCGGAACTTGAACAAAGCGTGGGAACTTTGAAGAGCTTGTTGAAACGTGATTGCCGACAAGTAGAGTAGCTGGGAGATGAGGGAGAGAAGCAAGAACACAGCACTAGGGGCCAGAAAGAAGGGCTGGCCCCCCCCGAAGGTCTTTATAATTAGTCTTTGTACAACTGGCTCTTCACAAGAGCATGAACTTAGTACAAAACTGAATGATCTTCAGCTCTTTGGCTCTTCTTTTATAAACTTGGCCTAGCAAAAAGCTAAACCTGCTTTTTAAAAGCTATTTTATGCTTTTGTTCTTCCTAAAAGCTACTTTTATACAAAAACCAAGCTTTCTAGCTTTTTTTGCTGCTTTTAGGGCTTTTCTTGAGAATTGCGCTGCTTTTTATGCTTGTCTGCTTAGCTGGGGCCCTCCTCCATATAACCGCCCACTTTCTGGATGCTTTTTGCCTTTGGTAGGACCTGCTTTTTGCACCTTTCCCCTAATTCTAGGGCTTCTTTGCACTTTCCTTGGTCCTACACATTGCCACAAACATTCAACACTTTAACCCGTTAAAGGTTAGTCTAATGCATGCATTCTAGTTCTTGGACTATTTCTAGTCCCTTGTGGGCGTCCCCACAGTTCTCTTTTTACTGATGCAAAGCAAAAGTAAAACAATAAAACTTATTCTTGGTTAATTAACTTAACCATTCTTTGACCAAAGTCAATTCTAATAAAGATTATTCTTTATTTTCTTGGGAGAAGCCCCCACTGGTGACACACGCGCTGCTAGCAGGCTTTCCGACTCCAGATGGAGGATTCCTTGCTTGTCTATGGCAGCTGGACCTGCCGATCAAGTGCACCGAGCAGGGAGTTATTTACCGAGGTAGGCTTAACAAAATTCCCCAACCTGTAAGTGTTAGAAATAGAGGATAGAATCACTCACACCTCACTCCCGATCTAGCTCATACAACACTCAGAGAGACAGAGAAAGAGAGAGTCAAAACTCAGATATAATCTTCCACAGTCGTGGGCAGACAAAAGCTCACCGAGTGAGCATGTACAAACAGCCAAAGGTTGCTGTCAAGTGCTGAGCCACTTCTCTCCCTCTGCGAGCTTGCCTGTGTGCAAGGCAGTCTGTGCAGGTGATGAGAAATGAGGGGGCTTTATATAGGCCATGCTTGGGGCTGTTAAAACCGACCAGCAGGGGGTCAGCCCCCTGCTGCCGCACCGTTTCCTGCTCCATGAGCTGCGTAGAAGGGCCGCGTCCCTCTCCTTTGCTGCGAGGGTTTCTAGCCTAGTAGGTCCTCTGTCCCGTACCCCCCCTACAGTCCCATGCCCCCTTGTCCCCTTAAAACGGGGGCTCACAGGTGGGGCAGTCACTTTTCTAACACCCCCTCTCAATGACACAACTGTGGGCCAATTCCCATGCGTCGAATGAGATGTTCCATCTGCTCCCTGGGAAGCGCCTTCGTGAAGACATCTAAGATGTTGCCGTTGGTCGGGCAGTATATCAACTCTATGACTTCTTCGTCGATGAATTCTTAAACAAAGTGGTAGTGGACACTCGAGGTGCTTCGTCCGTGCGTGGAACATAGGGTTGTTGGCGATCGCTATGCAACTCTGGTTGTCGCACATAACCGCAGTCGCATCTTCTTGGGCCACATTCATGTCCTCCAAGATCCACCTGAGCCACAATGCTTCACATGCCGTTGTACAGACAGCCCTGTACTCCGTCTCTATAGATGAAAGAGCGACAGTAGGTTGTTTCTTACTCAGCCATGACACAGCTCCTGATGAGAGTAAGAAACAATATCCAGAGGTCGATCTCCGGGTATCAATGTCACTTGCCCAATCACTATCACAGAAACCTCCCAACTCAATGCCTCTGGTATAAGTGATGCCGTAGGTGCAGGTACCCTTCAAGTACCTTAGTACCCTCATACATGCGTCCCAATGAGCCTTCTTGGGTGTGGCGGAGAACTGACATAGCAATCCAACTGCGTAGGAAATATCTGGTCGAGTATTGGTGAGGTAAAACAAACTCCACCAAGCATCAATATAGTGATGAATCAACCGACTAAGATGGATCAGTTTCCATGGGAGTCACTGCTACTTTGCAATTTTCCATCTCAAAGCATTTGAGCAGTTTCCTACAATATTTTTCCTGTGAAATAAAGATACTGCTCTTTCCCTGCTTCACCTCAATCCCAAGAAAGTAGTGAAGTATGACTAAGTCAATCATCTCAAACTCCTCCATAAGAAGTCGCTTGACTTGAGCAATCTTCTTCGTATGATCCCCAGTAATGATGAGGTCATCTACATATAGAATCAATACCAGCCGCAAATCCCCCTCTGTGTCGAGATAAAGATTTGCCTTTGATGGACTCCGTTAAAGTCCGATCTTCTAAAAGAAAACATCTATCCGCTGGTACGAAGCTCTGGGGGCCTGTTTCAGCCTATATAAGGCCTTCCTCAGTTTGTAGACTTTTAATGGGGATCCTGGAATCTGAAATCCTAGTGGTTGTGCCACATATACCTCCTCCTCCACGTTACCATTCAAAAATGCAGACTTGACGTCCATCTGAAAAATAGGCCAACTGTGATGAGCAACCAAGGCAATGATTGTTCGAATAGTCACCATCCTGGGGCGAAGGTCTCGTCGAAGTGAAGTCCTTCTGACTATGCATAGCCTTTCACCACCAATCTTGCTTTGTACTTGTCCAAGCTCCCATCTGACTTGAACTTATGCTTGTACACCCATTTAATCCCGATGACCTTCCGCTTGATTGGTTTGGACACTAAATCCCAGGTGTCATTTTTTCAAAATGGCATCCATCTCTGCCTGCATGGCTTCTTGCCATTCTGGAATATCCTTCACCTCCTAGAAGAAAGATCACATCCCCACCATCCACTAGAATGACAATCTTCCCCTTGCTGTCCAACAAGTCTTCTGGTTTTGCCTCCACCCCCCGTTGTTAGCTTCCACAACTTCCGGGCCACTAGATGGCTCCGGATTTTCATCTTCCAGATCGGGTAGTTCGACCCGTCTAGCTTCCCTAACTCTCCCAAGTTCGGGATGGTGAATGAGAGGAATCTGGAGGAAGGAAGAGAAGGGGCTGGAGAGGCGACAGTAGAATCTTTGTCCTCCATCCTTGCTGTAAAAAAGAGCAGTAAACTGAATTTACAGCGGAGAACTTGACCACGCAGCAAACCTGAGTGTCGATTGGAGTCGCATACTTGCTGAGGTACTCCGATCTAGAGCTGTGAACCTAGCTCTGATACCAAGTTAGAAATAGAGGATAGAATCACTCACACCTCACTCCTGGTCTAGCTCATACAACACTCAGAGAGACGGAGAAAGAGATAGTCAAAACTCAGATGTATTCTTCCACAATCGTGGGCAGACAAAAGCTCACCGGGTGAGCATGTACAAACAGCCAAAGGTTGCTGTCAAGTGCTGAGCCACTTCTCTCCCTATGTGCATTTGCCTGTTTGCAAGGTAGTCTGTGCAAGTGATGAGAAATGAGGGGGGCAGAGGGGACTTTATATAGGCCCTGCTTGGGGCTGTAAAAACCGACCAGCAGGGGGTCGGCCCCCTGCTTGCAGCACCGACCTGTAGGCTGGCCTCCACCGACCTGGTTGGTTGGCTTGGCCCAGCCCTATAAAAGGGCCCATGTGCCCAGCACAAGGGTTGCTGCTGCCACGCCACTTCTTGCTCCATGAGCTGCGTAGAAGGGCCGCACCCCTCTCCTTTGCTGTGCGGGTTTCCAGCCTGGTAGGTCCTGTGTCCCCTACCCCCCTACAGTCCCCTGCCCCCTTGTCCCCTCAAAACGAGGGCTCACAGGTGGGGCAGTGACTTTTCGAACAGTAAGATCCATGGAGTTCCTCAAAAATTACCCATGGACATCAACTCTTGAGCACTTGGGCCAAAATAGAGCACGTTGTTGTTTTATAGGAGCCACAAGCACCAAATCGATCACGTGGTCAACTTGGAGTTCGCTACTCTTGCAAACGTACACAACTGGTCCAAATCCACCGCGTTGTCAATTTGAGTCCAAGTGCAAGTGTTCAAAGATCAAACCAACCATGCGGTTGATTTGGAGGTCTTCCAAATCGACTTTGTGGTCCATTTGAGAAAAAAGAACTCGACCCTCCAGATGGCTGACATGCAGCAGATCAGTGTCACTCCTGGCGACAGATTTTTGCAGCTTTGGACTCAGGATGTGATGATCCACAAATGAACCACAAAGTACCCATGATCTGGCCCAAAATCTGCTCTGATACCAACTGTAACAGAGCTTCTACTACTGGTTCCTAGTTGTAACCAGTTAGAAAACCAGCAAAATTCCACTACGACGACGTCCTTGAGATTCCATTACCTTATGGCATGAAGACTAATGACAGACCCATGACCAATCTTCAGCCAAGTGACCAACGCCAAGCAGCAGAGATCACTTCTTCTCAACCCCTTTCCCATTGCCTCACTCAAAATTCTTGTACAATGTTAACAACCTCTTACCGGGAGACTAACCCAAGTCATAGACAAGCACTTTGATTCACTAGTGCACAGCTACTTAGTTTTTAGTCATGAAAGATGTCAGTAATGTATGTCTATATGCTCATTCTATGGTCTCACAGTCCAGTCCCTTGACCATGCTTATTCGACCTCCTGTGGACATTAACACAATCATAACCTCCTTTACAGTTGCAGACACTAGAGAATACTTGGAATCGGAGAGCACAATCATTTTAAAAAAACTCTTGTTAAATTTTGTTAATTCTAAAGTAATTCAGATTAGACTTCTATGTACGGACAATTTTTGAATTCTGAAACCCCTTTCCTAATGTAATCTCCAATCTATTATCTTTTTAGCTGTCTATTACATTAATAGAGCATGTCCAAAAAATGATTTTTATTGAAGGCCCCTATATTAGAGAGAAAATACACTACCTTGCCGTCTTTATAACGAGCCATATCAGCAATGCAATACCTGATTAAAGTCAAGTATCCAAACTTTGTATTCAAAATCATGCTCTCATAAAACATCACAATCCTTAAATTATAAACATGACCACCTCATTCATACAAAATGAAACCTCAACCTCCTTTCTAGCAATGCCATCTACCTAAGAATTTTATAATACTGATATATTATCTTTAAAAACAATACGCTACTTACTCAAACTTAAAAATTAGTACCATTCATATATATACCTTTGTAAGACTAGAATAAGTCCAATCATACAAATTTAGACTTTTGTTGTTCTAAATCTACACAGAAAATAAAAGAGAATATGAAAGAGAAGAAAAAAGAGGTACACAAAAACTTTTATGAAAAACAAAAGGAAGACATACTTAGCAAGCAAAGCAACACTTATGTCGTCATCAGTGCCCAAGCATAAGCAGTTATACTGGGTTTCTAAAGACCCCGCGGAGTCTCTTGGGCAAACCCAGTGCTTACTAAAATACGTCAAATAAACAAAAGAGAAAGAAAACAAGAAATAAAGAAGAAAGGAAGCAGGTGACTAAGCAAAAATAAACAAGCAAGTCAAGAAACAAAATCTTCCAAAAAACTGGAATATCGCTCTCTCTCTCTCTCTCTCACACTCACTCTCACTCTCACTCTCACTCTCACTCTCACTCTCACTCTCACTCTCACTCTCACTCTCACTCTCACTCTCACTCTCACTCTTATTTAAAACATAAAAAGCTAAATGGTCCTTTACACTTATGTATCATTTCCTACAAAGAGGCAAAAATACATTTCTAACTTAGAAAGCACAAGCATACTCAAACAAACTCTCTTTTGAAACTAAAAGAAAAACGGGCTATTCAGCTCCCCGCTTTTTGTTTTCAGCTTATGTTCAATCATTCTAAACATACCTAAGGCCGATACACCATAGATAAAAGACTTCATATCTAAGATTATGCGTACTTTTTTCATTATTTTCCTTGGATTATACCTCTTGTATAATAGTAAAGTGATCAAATTACTACAATGAGTGATAAAAGACTCCCTAGTTGTACAAAGGTGGGAAAATCTATGGAATTGGGAAGAAATGACTCCATATTTTGCCAAATCAGAAATGTTTTGAGTCAATGTGAGGCATTTTTATAATGTGTAAACCACTATATTCAGGTTGTTCACATTTATTGTATATATCAACCTCTAATCCTACGGTAGATTGAGAAATTCTAAGATCTAAGAAAACACAAGAATCCCCTCTTGAAGTGCAGTTCAGTTCACAAGAGTCACGAGGATAGATTCCTTCTCCAAAAGCACTAGCGTCTTTGTACATATAGTCTTGAAAGTTAGGAACATCTGGTACAAATAAATCATCTATAAAACGCCTAACTTGGCTAAGCTTATGTAAAATGATAGGGCAAGTATTATTAGAAATAAGACGTTGCATAAACTCAAATTCATAAGTGAAAAGATAAAAGTTTGCTAAAAAGACAGCACAATTAGTGCCCATGGGGATTCCTATAATTTGTTGAAACAAAGAATCACCTATTGTGATGTAAAGATTATCTAAAAGAAAATCTATCCAAGAGCAACCCAGAAGACTTGCAAAAACTCTAATGTTTTGAGATCAAATCCCTTTGAGAAACTAAGGCAGGGGCGTAAGTTTTGGCAAGCGAGTTCACTTCTCTCAAAAGACATTCTAAGTAAAACTTTTTGCAAATAAAAACAAAGTTATTGGAACATTTGTCCATATAAGAAATGACAAAATTCCTATGGAATTTTCGAAGAGGAGTTTCATCTTCTTTGGAAAGATGGTTACTTTGCTTTGAGCAATTAACTGAAGGGACTTCTTCTAGTTTCAAAGCGACTTTCTTCAAAATCTTCCCTTTCCATTCTGATAAGATATTTTGAACTCCTAAACATTCTTCTAATTGCAAAACAAACTTTGAGATTCCCTTATTGATAGCTTTTAAAAGGCAAGACTCTTTAAAAGAGTACATCGAAATTTCGTGCCTTTCATGAAAAGGTCTCTTAAGTTACTAGAAAGCAAAATTGAGGTATCAACTGTGACTACATGTCCTAAATCAGCATCAATAAAGCTTTGGAATCTCTTACTTTTATAACAACAAGGTTCTCTAAGGATAGAAGATTTTGAATGCTCTGAAAGCCTTTTACTTATCTCTCCATAGTTGAAAGCCTTTTGTCCTAAAGTTTTTACATACTTCCAAGCTACTACTGGATGCTTCCAAATTCTTCTCACAAAATGAGAGAGAGAATCCATTACTTCAGGAGACTTCAAAATTGAGTTTAAGCCTATCTTGTCAAGGGAGGGAGAAGTAAAAATACAAATCAAGAGTTCCTTATTTAGATAATTTAAATCCTCAAAAGAGAAGTTTTCCAAGGTGTATTGAAGTTTAAAAAGAACTTTGACATTATCTTTTTCAAAAACTTTTATTGAAAAAAGACCCAGAGACATTAATCTATCTAGGTAGAGTAGTCTTCTTTTATAGTCTCGAGAAGCAAAAACTCTTGGAACTGAGGAAGTTAAAGGAACTAAAGGAGGGGGAAGTGGAGGAAGAGGAAGTGAGGGAGGCAACTCACGAACAACATGTGAGATTGCAGGAGAGCTAGGACAACCTCGTAACATAACTTTAGGTTTCCATACGATGTTAGGTGTATGACTATGTTGGTAATGAGGAATGTTAAAGGGCTTGATATGAGTTCTCCACATCAAAGGGTTCTTTTTAGAGGTTCTTTTATTTTTACGAAGAGTTGATTTTCCTTCCAAATTAAAACCTCTTGGGAAGAAAGTGTGTAAAGTTCTCATCCAAAACAATTCACGAGGACGAGCAGCCTTGTAAAAATCCTTGGCATTATTAAAATGGCTCTCTATATGCTCAATGGGAAAGCAACGAAACAAGACTTTGCCATTGCCGCATATAAGGGTTTTGAATTCTCAATTAAGGAATTCTTCCTATGAACTTTTCTAGCTTCCCTAATATGTTCTTGAAAACAAATAAAAGCTGTCCTATAGGTTTGTCCTACATAAATCATATTACTACTATGTATGTTATAGACAACATAAATTACTTGCGTGGCATGAATAGGACTAATAGAAATAGAAGTCTTGAGATGCTTGTTTCTAAGACGTCTTAGTTTATTAAGTATTCTTATGTTATTATTAGTATAATGAGTGCTAACTAATAAAGCCTTAAAGTTAGACCAATTAATGTTACCTTCCCCAAAATCATGAAGATTATTCATGTTTCACCTAGCTAAAAAGTTAAACCTTTCTCTATATATGTTTCTTCTAACTTTTTTGTTTTGATTTACCGAGCTAGACCCAACTAAATCACCTACCAAAGAGACAAGACCATCACTAGTATTTCCAATGTTGTTCGGTGAGGTCAAACGATCCAACATTGGGGAACTTGCTTGCACTCTCCCTGCCCATCCCAAGGCAGTTTCTCCCTTGCTATATCTCCTAATTCTAGTAGTATTTAGGGGGGGGCTTGCTTGCACAGTCATTACTCGTCCCAAGGTAACTCCTCCCTTACTACTACAAGGGAATGTCACAGGAGCCAGATGACATCCCAAGAGATCGCCCTGTTCGTTTCCAAAAGGCAAATTCATCATAGCATGTATCGCTAAGCCAATATACCCCCAAATTGGCAATTACAGTTAGGGTTAGCCAGGGCCCCAAGGCCACTGTAAGAGCTTAATCAACCTAGAAGCACCAAAGAAAGAGAAAGAGAAAAGGAAAGTTACCAATAATTTAAAAAATACAATAAAAAATAAAGCGGTCATACAATGAAATAAACCAAGGAGAGCAACTAAAACAAAACGCAAAAGCACACTTTTTAAAGAAATAAATTTTTAAAAAAAT
The DNA here is from genome assembly GCF_047967505.1 of Dipteris shenzhenensis. Lineage (NCBI taxonomy): Eukaryota > Viridiplantae > Streptophyta > Polypodiopsida > Gleicheniales > Dipteridaceae > Dipteris > Dipteris shenzhenensis. The sequence goes on from NC_141619.1 coordinate 35,770,894, forward strand.
AATATTAAGAGAGAGAGAGAGAGAGAATTAAAAATAAAATTAAAATTAAAATTAAATTCTTAAACAAAAAGAAAAGGATTAAAATAATAATAAGAATAAATGAGAATAAGTTTAGCTGTTGGGGCTTCTGCACCCGCGTTAGTACCATTCATATCCTAAATTATATTAAAACAGTCATTGTGATAGTTTGTTGCTAGCAATGACGATTACATCATAAAGGAGCCTAGATTTCACCTTATATTATCATGCCAACATGTTATAGCAATGCCTAACAATACAAGCCAGTCTACGAACCTCCCCTTGTCGCTTGCTGGTCAAATGATTAGGTTTGTGAAAACATATAAGCTCACAATATCACTTGGCATAAAGCACAGAACATATGTATAGCACCTGACTTCTATGGAACCTAACTCCAGCTATATGTACAAAAAGCACAGAAGCGCTGGGAGACTCTCCGAAAGATCCTCCATGGGGCTGCATACACATGCTTCCCACTCTCCCAGGGGACTAATTCGTTGCTGCAACCAATGATACGACCAAGACTGCAAGGACAGGAGGAAAGAGACTGCAAGGACCGGAGGAAAGAAAGGGTCAGGATCATAAAAAAGCAGCAGCGTAGATATGAGGCTAAGCACAGTCAGGAGGAGGGCCACAACAACCAAAGCATTTTAGGAATAACTTCAGCCCAAAGGTATGCAAGCAAGAAGGTCTCATGACTTTATTGTCGTGATAGGCCACACATAAGGTTTATACATGAACCACACATGCCAAGCCCCACTGTCTATTGACAGTTTCTTCACCATTGAGGACATTGAGGCAGGACTCTGAAAGATGGCCAATGACAAGGCAGCTGACCTTCAAAATACACAGGCAGCACTGATTAAATCGGCAGGTTCAAAGGCAGCTATGTGGACATGCAGCATGCTGAATGTAGCAGCAATACACAGGTTCCTAGAAGATTGGACAAAGCAACTCGGCCAAGCCCCTACACAAGGGGGCACAGGAAATCCGGCAAACTATCGGACAATCATGGTCAGGTCCACTCTTCCTACACTGTACAGCACCATCCTCAAAACTAAAATCACCAACTGGGCAGAAACCAAGGCAAGAAAGCCAAAAGGCAGCGCCAGATTTTTGCTGCTTTGTAGATTGTCCGTAAAGCCTTTGATACAGTTCCCAAGAAACACCTATGGCCAAAGAATGCAAGACATTGGAAAACATGCCCGCTGTTCACAGACGCATGAGAAAGTGAAACGCCAGCTCCGCATGAAGGGGCAGCATTCAAAACCCTTCTCCAGTGGCATTGGGGTCCAGCAGGTCTGCCCCCTCTCCCCCACACTGTTGGCTTATGCATTGACCACCTTGACGAAATTATCCTCACACATCCAGGCCACATATGTGCACTCAGATCCTCTATTCGCTGCTATATGCAGATGATGTGGTTTTGCTGGCAAAAAACGCAGTAGCTGACTACAGGTCAACGTGGGGAAAACAAAAGCTATGCTGGTCAAAACTCACAGAGATACCCCACTGAGTCTCATCTACTAGGGCCCACACCTCGATGCAGTCAAGTCCTTCGGATTCCTGGGTATCAATGTGCAGGGTGATCATAACCGGGCCACCTATGCTGACATGCGCCTACAGGCAGGTTGGAAAAGCTACTACGCTTTCGAGAACAAATGCAAGCAAGCTGACATTTGGTGTTAGATGCTCAAGAACCCCTCTTTGACGCTTCAATCATGCCAGTGATTTTATACAGCTTTGAGGTTTGGGGGGGCAGTCTCTCCGCCTCTGAGTGGATTCTGAGTGGAATGAAATTGAGAATACAAAAACGATTTCTCCAAGCTTCATTGAAGTCAAGGAATCCTTTCGTTACTCCACCTTGCTCTTAAATATGGGTATAATACCCCTGGAACTCCTTCATATGGAGGGAATGAGAAAGTACCTAGTCAATGTCCCCAGCTACCACAGGACGGCCTCCCATGCATTGCATGGGAAGCACGCCAAAAGATGAGCAAGTTCCAACAATCTGGCTGGAAGAAGATACACATAAGCACCCGTCTCTCTTCTCCTTGACACCAATCAAGCCCCTCTCTTTCTACGCCCCCTTAGCATCTCTCCACCAAGGCCTCAATTTTCCCTTCCACTCTCTTAGTGTCCCCACCCTTGCTGATGTCCCCCACTACAAAGCTCTCAGCCATCTACCCTTGTTGTATCTGCTCACCACAATTGCCCCATCCTAGCAAGCCACACTGCTTCCCTCGGCAAAACCCTTCCCTCTCCATCTTTCTTCTTTTTCCTTCCCCTAAAGCACTCAGCCTTCACCTGCTGACACATCCTCCTCTCCCCCTTAAGCACTCAGCCTTCCCGTGCACTTCCTCGCTCCCACCTCCCCATAGGCCGATGTGCCCCCCCAACCCCCCCCCCCCCCAAATCCCCATCCCCCTCTTCTCCTATATCTCCTAGGTCTCCTTTCCCATTTCTTCCTTTATTTTCCACCTCACCTTCCCTCCTCCCTTCTCTGTGTCTTGCTGTTGTTTTCTTTCTTCCAAAAGCACGAGTTCTTCTTCATCATTTAGAGGCTCACATGGCTTGAATGGTTTTCCACCCAGTCGGTTTGGTGAGGGTGGCTCGAATGGCACCTCTCTTGAACCCCCTTCATCAAGATACCCCTTGTACCAAAAGACAAGCAACAAGTCGAGACCTCTCTTCACAAAAGAAAGCAGTGATGGGGTGCATCATTGGCCCTAGCCCTACATGCGATGCCATATTCATGATTAAATTTTAAACATTAGTTTCAATTCCAAGATCAATTACAACCATGGAGACCCCGTATAATAAAGAAAAAAATAGATGCCTTTCCTGTGAAGACAAAAAATGCCAAGCATATATTAGGATGCTCTATCAGAATTTCACATCATAGTGCTTTGCTAGTCTTTGGATCGAAATCAGCTTCTTCAGGATGAATGGACCTTACACAAAAGTTCATTCATTCTGAGAAGTTATATTTCAAGCTGTCAATTACAACCATGGAGAAACTACATAATAAAGAAAACGTGATGCCTTTTCAGGGAAAAGAAAATCCCAAACATTATTAGGATACTCTCTAAAGAGTTTGTCATAGTAACGCTTTGCTAGTCTTTGTTCCCATGAAGATTCCGAATCGTCTTCTTCAGAACGAATGAACCTTCCCCAAAAAAGAAAAGCATATTATCAGTGTCCAATCAATACTGCTGCAAATAAAAATTGCACAAATCTCATCCTAAGAATGGGAAAAAAAAGCCTACATGAAGCAGCCAAATTGAAAGCTTATGCTTGACAGTCTGAAATAGACTCTCATTTTCAGTGCTGCTTCACATTCAACCATGGAACGTTCATAAAGAGAAGTGATCAAAGACCTGTATGTTTCTCGAAGAGTGTCCTGGTCTGTCTTCAATGGCTGCCTTTGGTCTCCTGCTGCTGTGGAAGCATTATAACGGAGTACTGCAACAGAGAATGAAACACAAAATACCTTTCAAACTTAGCTAATAGCACGTTTCAAAAGCATACTAGTGTATCAAAGTAAGATTTCCATATATCTAGCCCATCACATCTGTGTCCTAATGCATAGCCCTCCAAAAAGGATTCCACGTACAATTCTCTTTCATGACACCGTCAATGTTCAATGCTTTGAGTCAGCACTATGACGCTGTAAAGCTTCCCATATGACCTTAGATTACATGTAGCCCTTCACATATATGTTCAGTCATGTGTAGCCCTCGACAAAACATTCCCTGTAGAGGACTGTTCCATGACACTTTTGGTTTTAGATGCGTTGAGTCAGCAGTATCAAAGCTTTGGAGCTGCCCAAAATCAAAGCATCTGACCAGAATTTTCCAAAAACAAACCCTAATCCTTCAAAGCAAGCAAGAGTAGAAGAAAAAGGATGGGCATGCACCAGAATTACACATAAGGATCACACAGAAGCAAGAAGAGCATGGGAATGAGTAGCATAAGTGATCAGACAAGACATATCAAAAGGAAGAAGTTCTGCAGAAGATGCGATAATCCCAAAATTCTTTAAGCAGACTCATGCAACAAAATTTCAGAAAGGAGAAACAACATGGGAAGACATGATGACATTTGTCAAAGGGCTCTACAAAGTATGAGGAGAGGAAAGAAAGGAATATATATTCACCTTCATAAGACTAGAACAACATAGATAACATACATACCTTCATAAGACTAGAATGTAAAAAATCTTACAAAATAAATTTTTTTATAGAATAAACAAAAGAACAAAGGAAATGTAAAAAATCAGTAAAATAAAAAAGAAGAAAAAGAACTTAGTAAGCAAAGCTAAGCTTATGTTCTCATCAATACCCAAGCATAAGCTGTCATTTGGGTTTCCAAAGATTGCGGAATTTCTTGGGTAAACCCAGTGCTTACTAAGCTTTAAAATCACAACCAAACCACAAAAACTTTGAAAGGAAAAAGGAAGAAACAAGCAGAAAATTAGAAGAAGAAAAGCAAAGAGAGAGAGAGAGAGAGAGAGAGAGAGAATTAAATTAGGTTAAGTTTCCAACACAACCCAAACTAACCCTCAAATTTTATTAAATCGTAAAAAGAAGCAGAAAAAAAAAAAAACTAATGTGCTAAGACAAATATAAACCAACGTACACATAAGACAACCAATTAAACACCAACGCAAGCATAAGGAAACACTAATTATCATTAATTTGAAATTAGTTGGCTTTTATTTGTTTATTTCAGATTTAGAATAATAATTTTAAAAAATAATAATTTAGATAACACCTTTAAAAGTAAAAGTACTCCAGCAAATGCTGGCGTGCAGGTGAAGACAGATTCCAAGCTCTTTATTATGACAACAGCTTAGAAATCAAAGCAATACATAATCTCAGACCAGATTGACATTCCATAATGTAAGACCAGATTGACATTCAACAATGTGCAAATCTTTAAAAACAGCAAAAAGGACTTTGAGGCTTCCCCCTTCTTTTTTAAATTTTCCAATCATATAAAGTTGTGATGAGCTTGCATGAACTGAACCATCCCAATTTGAATCAGTAAAGTCTGATGCAAGTCTGTTGCGTCACATTTGCAGAAACCAAAACCCAAATGCATTGAGTTCTTCACGGACCTTAAAGTTTTCTTCGCTGGCCCCCGAATGATGTCTAGCCTTGTGGTGGTCATGCGATTAAGGCTGCCCACAAGCTGTCTATATAATATTGCATGAACAGAAGCTGACTCAGCCATTTATAGGAGTCTGTAGAGGCTTACCATTCTGCATATTAACCTCTTATTTAGTTAAGCTATAACCAAGTCTTTCTTGACATTTATTTTCAAACTATTTGTTCTTTTATTTCCCCTGTACAAACACCTGAAAACAGCTGTTAGGGCTGTGGGGTAATCAAATAAAATGAGCCCACATAAACTCACACACTAACGACATTTTACAATAGTAAGTTATCCACACAGACAATGCTATGCGGGCATCCAAAACCAGCCAGTGGTTCTTAATTGACAGAAACTTAGGGTGTCAGTCCCCTGCTAAATAAAAATATATCATCACACACACTTTTTTTTTGTGAAATCCATATTTGTTTATATTACAAGAAGCAGTCCCCAAAGATGGAACATGCCATTACAAACATCAGAAGATTTTGATGTAAGACAAGTAGACAAAGGAATCTATCTGAAGATTTCAATATAAGACAAGTCGACAGGGGAATCTATCTGAGAGCACTAAGACAATCATAAAAAGATTGCCTAAGTGACATCCGGAGTGAAACTTGGAAAAATACATATTCACACACACACACACACACACCCCCTAGGATGAAGAGTATTATTTCTAATTCAAAAATTCAAAAGCCCTAAAACAAGCACCCACCATAATCATGCATAAACTTCTTATGTCGATCATATGCATTGAGTCCCATCAAATGACTCGCATAATGCCTGCAAATCATTATCAAAGCCCGTATCAATAGCAGAATAATGGCCATCAAATCTACATATGACGTGTACAACTCTGACGACAATCTTGAAACAATATAATACCAATCAAACTGTCCAAAGGCGTCTGTAATCAACTGAAAATATGAAACATCCAAGCATCTACGATACTTATTAATTTATTAACTTAAATCACATCGCAATGTACTAATGTATAGATTTCAAGAATGCATAAAAGCATCTCCATGCATCTCTCTAAACGTTGTTTTTGTCATCTACGCAAGGCTCAGCAATGCCAATTGCCAACGAAGGCATGCTCAAACTTAAGTTCGAGCTTGGGCCACTTAGAAAGTGTTGTGGGAAGACAAAATGTCACCAAAACAAGTTAAAATCAAATATAAAAGAATGTTTCCTTGATCGCTTGCTCGTAGTGATGTACAAGTTGTTGATAGAAGCTTGCACCATTGAAATTTGGCAAGAGATGCTATTGTGGTCGCAATTGGACCTGAATTGTTGGGACTTTGTTAATGATTCATCTGAAGGATCATCTGATTCCAGGAGCCTCAGGAGCCTGTTCAAAGACATAAGAACAGTCTAATGCTTCCTATTCAAATGTAGCCCAATTCCGTCAGAAATCATGGCAGCAAGCTGTGGCTAACCCTTGTAGCAGAATTTTGCACCCAACCCTCCTTTCTCACCATATATAACTTCCTCTTTCTTGTCAATCCCGAAGCAAGTAGTGCCAACAACTTCATATTACCAAAGGGTTCACATTCATGCTAAATGAATACTAGGGTGAACTATTCCACTAGCAAATCACAACCCACACCTACGGTATAGAATCCCTGATGTAGGTAGGACAATTTCCATATCCATAGAGAACAAAAGTTATAAACCATAGAATTTATGAACTTTTTCTACACATGTATTTATAGAGACTGTCTTTGGGTTTTGTAAAGTATGGCCGCTGTTGTTGGTCGTTTTAGGTTTTGGTATTGCACATCCTCAGATTGATGACGAGAGCGCTTCACAATTCCAATGTATTGACATTGGACCTGTCCCAAGAGAGCCTCGCGATTCGCAATGACAGCTGCGACTCCAGACCTGTGAATCCCAAGCCAGGACTGTTTCCTTGTACGTACCAATTGATCCCCATCTCAAGTAGAGCATTTCATACTTCTTATTTTGTGCCATATCGCCACAGTTTGTCGAGTTCTAGCCCTATGCTGTAAGATTGGAAGACGATATCTCCATCTGGTGCCCTTGTGTACTTACAAGAGGCTATCAGATTGATTTCTCAAGCATGATCAAGTATACATCGAAATCAAAGCGCTGGCGTTGAGATAATTACGAATATGGACAGATTTGTTTGCAGATGCAGCATCGAGATGGAAAGGAAAACAAGCAACATTACCGTTTCCGTTCTTCTCGATCAAGCACCTCGGCTCTGATTGCAGAAAACGAAGCCATGCCCGACCTCGACCTCGGCGAGCTACAACGCCAAATGCCCTAAATATCAAGGTAGTGGCACCACTATGGCCCTGCTTGGATGGTTTTTTTTGTTTTAATAATTTTGGTTTTATTTTTTGGGTTTTTGTTGGCCTGCCGTTTGGTCTTCATCTAACCAAAGAGAGAAGTAGTTCTGGGGGCTTCATTTTTTGAGTTCCCTTTTGCGGTATAACTCGCACATGCACCGTTCCACGTCGCCCGATCCGCCTCTCGCTTGTACATGCATGTGAGACACTTCTGGCAACAAAACCCCCACTAGTGCTCCGTACCTGAGAGAACATCCTGTCCTGAAAGAAAAACTACAGGGCAGGCCAATTGAACCTGGTTCAATCTTGTTTATATGAGAAATGAAGTTGCCTTTGTTTTTTTTTTCTTTGGGAGGTGTTTAATGTGTAGTACGACACGAAAGTCCTTGTTTTAATATTTTTTATTTTAAAAAAATAAAATGTGGTGGTTGTTTTTTTTTTGTGAGTTCTATGCGAGAAGTGAATGTCTTCCCCCCGCCCCCCCCCTTGGAATTGACTAACATATAGCAATACATAAAATTCTTTGCTTTATTATGCACGTATGTATGTTATGGAGTGGTCTGTCCAATATGCGTATGTTGTTCCACGGTGAGTGGGTGTCTTCGGTATGTTGCTCCATATGTGATCCAATTGTGTTCCATATATTGTTGTGATGTGATCGCACTATAGGTCGTATTTAAAGGTAGTCATAATTTCTTTTAATGTTTGTGATTGTTTTGTTTTTTGTAACATATCAATGTTGAAATCTCCTAGCAGTATCGCGTTGTTTGCTTTGTCGATGGTCCGGTACATGCTGGGGTTAACACTGGATTTGGATACCATGGACTATTGTGGGTGCTACTAAACTGTTGATCATCATCGAATTTTTGGCTGCTTCCTTGGCTATGGGTTCAAATCCCTCTACTACTGGCATACGAATTTCCACGTCTTCAAATTATGTGGCCAAATTCTTTTGTCCAGACCCTCCAACTTGAAGTGGGTTGTACCATAAGCGATGATTGGTTTACCACTGAGCCAATGTCGCAGTTTTGACTACTAAAACCAGATTCACTACAATTGTTTGTTCGGCAAAGCCATATCAGCATCATCTAGAGACACCGTTGGGATGTTTTCATCCGCCCCGAAGAGTTCTGCTACTATTATTATTGTTTCAAAAGTACACAGATCTGCATCCGGTTCTTGCAAATGCTGTTGTTGCAATTGTTAGATATCAATGCTCCACTCTCGTGTAACTACGCGGGAACCAGCTAACTCTACTTATAAGCCCCCCATATGAGGAGAAGGCATTTGAGTAGCTCGGTTATCCGGTAGGTCCTGGTTTGGACACTAGATGGGGGCCATGTGTGGCTTGATGGCTGGACAGCTTCAGATAGAGTTGGTACACTGCCAACTAGGCTACATGCAAGTGCGGGAAGGCATCCCATGACTGACCGCATTGAGGGTAGACGGAGCATTTCCCGAGGCAGCCCACTCTCGGGTTGCGGGGCCCGTTTGGAGCCCCAGATGATCCCGGATGGCTCTGGGCCGAATGGAGACTGTAGGTTAGTTGCTCTATTTTACGCCACGATTTTATCGTGTGGTCGGTGGCCTATTTCGGGACCGACCCCCAGTCGACCGTTTAGGGTGAACTTGGTCGATCACCCAATTGGACCTAACCGACTACGAGTGGTGGCTATATAAGAGCAAGCCCGTGAAGCCCATTTCATCACTGGCTACAGCAACCCTGATTCCTTAGCATCCAGCCTCTGTCCTCTACTGTTTCCAGCACGCCATCGAAGCTTCTTTCATAGGAGCGCACGGCTGGGAGGCAGCACCATCTATTGTATCAGTTCTACAGTAATCAAATTTTTGATTCTCCATACTATCTGCTTTTCTCTCTTGCATACGAGATCCTGTTATCCGTTGAGCACAGACGTTGTATTGTTTTCTTACATGGTATCAGAGCTTGGGCTCTAGCAAGAAGGTTTGGTAGTGTGTTTCTATTTGCGAGCAGATTGTGAGAGATGGCCCAGCCCGCAAGACTGCGAATCCCACCGTTCGGCGAAAGCGAAAAGTTGGACGGCACTAACTATCGACTGTGGAAGTTCAAGATGAAGACCATCCTAAGCGCATACAAGCTTTGGAATACTGCTACTGGGGTGGACGTGAAGCCGGTTGCGAGATCGGATCCAACCAATGCAGGACAACAGATAGTACCAACTGCGGATGAGATTCTCGCGTGGACAAGAAGAAATGCAGATGTGCTATGTTCTATTGTCTGCAGTGTAAGTGATTCTGTCATGGCATTAATTCAACATGTCACCACAGCGGAGGAGGCATGGACGGTCTTGAAAAATCAGTACGAGACCACGAATCAGATGCGGATTCAGAATCTAGAGACTCAACTTGCGAACGAGAAACTATCTGAGTCTGAAGCGGCAGAGAAGTTCATCGCCAGGGTGAAGAATCTGCGCGATCAGATGACTTCGATTGACATCACCATCACCAGCGAGAATCTAGCTCGAAGGTGCATACGGATCCTCCCACCAAAGTACGACGGTCCTGTTACGGCGCTGAATATGTAGAATAGAAATCCACCCCTCAGCTTTGAGGATTTTAGCGCAATGCTTCTCGAGCAGGAGATGCGTCAAAAGACGAGGACTGGAGAAGATTCGGCTTTCTATGATGGATCAAAGAAAGGTAAGGGTAAGGACTCTGGTAACCCATCTTCTTCTTATGATAAAAAGAGAAAGAAGAAGATCAAGTGCTTCTATTGCAACAAGGCAGGGCACAAGCAGAATGAGTGCCGGAAGAAGATTGCAGATGAGAAGAACGGAGTAAAGAAAGAGTCCAGCAACAGCGTGCAGGCAGTACCAGTAGAGCTGTTCGTAGCAATTGAGGAGATTTGCACGGAGGCAGTTCATGTACCTGCAGAAGAGAACCTTGGATTATTGACAGTGGTGCATCACGCCACATGACTAGTCAGAAGGTTTGGTATACCTCTCTACATCCGGTAGGGAATGCCATCCTGGTAGCAGTCGGCAATGATGCAAAATGTCCAGCGAAAGGAAAAGGTACGATTGCTCTCAAGTCAGATGGAGTTGTAAAACGGTTGTCCGATGTTCTTTATGTGCCAGATATCAAGAGGAACTTGTTGTCCATTTCTGTGATCACGGATCGGGACCTCAAAGTTCAATTCGATAAGAATGGTGCACAGATTCTGGATCTTTAAGGGAAGGTCGTTGGTAAAGGTACACGGTGCAACAACATCTACGAACTCTCAGCTTTCAGTGCTTGAGCCGATGTGAAGAACACTAAGCTGTGGCATCAGAGGTTTGGTCATCTAAACCTTAGTTCTTTAAAGGAGATGCATAAAAGTGGAATGATTGCAGACCTACCAGAAATTAGAGATCTGCTCGATGTATGTGAAGCTTGCATGATGGGCAAGAAGCATCGGCAGCCCTTTCCTAAAGAGGCTAGCAGGGCAAAGGCTCCTCTAGAGCTCGTTCACATGGACCTCTGCGGAAAGATGGAGACGGAAGCTTTGGGTGGTTCCTACTACTTCATGACGCTGATCGACGACTACAGTAGAAGGATATGGATATACTTCCTGAAGACTAAATATGAGGCTTTTAGTAAGTTCAAAGAATGGCATGTAATGGTCGAGAAAGAAACGGGGAGGAAGGTGAAGAAGTTGAGATCAGACAGAGGTGGAGAGTTCACATCAAGTGAATCCGAAAGTTACTGCAAAAGTCACAGGATCAAGAGGCAGAAACCCCCGCCACATACATCACAGCAAAATGGAGTAGCAGAATGCAAGATGCGTGTCATCTGCGAAATGGGCAAGAGTATGATGAAAGGGAAAGATCTTCCAAAGACTTTCTGGGCTGAAGCATGTAAAACACGGCAGTTTACATTCTGAATCGTAGCTACACAAAGGCTGTGAACAGGATGACTCCAGTGCATGCCTTTTCTGGTAAGAAACCTTCAGCTGCACATTTCAGAGTTTTTGGATGTGACTATTTTGTGCATGTCCCTGATGCTAATAGGAACAAATGGGAACCGAAGAGCCGGAAGTGTATTTTCTTGGGCTACAGTGAAGAGGCGAAGGGTTACCGTCTCTATAACCCTGTTACCAAGAAGGTAATAGTAAGTCGCGATGTGGTCTTCTCAGAACAGCCGCATCAATTGGAGGAGGATGCTTCCTTCCTAGACAACCAGGACCAGGATATCCATCCAGTACAACCACCAACAGCAGACCGAACTCCCCCAACGGTGCTTGGGAGGATTCAAGATAAAGAAGAGGAAGAAGAGCTTGCAGAACCACAACGGCAACGGCCATTCCCAAAGCAACTTTTGGACGACAAAGAGCCTCCAGCCATTGAGGAGGAACCATCCAAACACCGTCGGGGTCCAAGAGATTAGAGGAGCAAAGAAGGGCGCAGGAACACTTGGTCAACTACACTTTGATGATAGAGGTGATCCGTGCTGAAGACCCCAAGTGTCTTGAAGAGGCACAGGGTGATGATAGGTGGATGGAGGCTATGCAATCCGAGTATGGCTCCATAATGAAGAACAACACTTGGGACCTTGTGGATCGACCACCAAAACGCAAGGTAATCGGCACCAAGTGAGTGTACAAGACCAAGTACAAATCCGACGGCACGTTGGATAAGTACAAGGCTCGGCTCGTGGCAAAAGGATTCGCATAGGTACATGGTTTTGATTATCAGGATACCTTTGCTCCCACAGCTCGACTAACCACAATTCGCAGTGTTTTGGCTTTAGCAGCCCAGGGAAGTTGGCCCGTGTTTCATATGGATGTAAAATCCGCCTTTCTGAATGGAGATCTCAAGGAGGAGCTATACGTGGAACAACCACCAGGCTTTGTGATCCCCGATTCAGAAGGTAAAGTCTGTAAACTGAAAAGGCACTTTACGGGCTGAAATAGGCCCCACGAGCATGGTACCAGCAAATTGATGCCTACTTTCTACAAAATGGGTTCAGGAGGAGCCCATCTGATGCAAATTTGTATATCTTCAGAGAAGGAGGCAGGTGTATGATCGTGATCCTTTATGTGGACGACCTTGTCATAACAGGGACCATGAAGAGAAGATCTCGCAGACAAAGCATTTGCTAGGAAGAGAGTTTGAAATGACAGGCCTCGGATTGATGCATTTCTGTTTGGGGATTGAAGTTTGGCAAGAGCCAAAACAGATCTTCATCTCACAGCTGAAGTATGCTAGGGAGATACTGAAGGCATTTGGCATGGCTGCAGTTGGCACCCCTATGGAGGTTGACATGAAGCTCTCAAACGAGGATTCATCACCACTGGTGGACGAAGCGAAGTACAGAAGGCTTGTGGGCAGTTTGATTTACTTGTGCAACACACGGCCAGACATCAGTTTTGCGACTGGTGTACTAAGCAGGTTTTCCAATAAGCCCCGGGAGAACCATTGGAGGGTAGGGATGCGGGTGCTAAAATACATCAAAGGCACACTTGATTATGGCATCACCTATACCAAGGGCAACATCTTGACCGGATTCTGTGACTCGGATTGGGCAGGAGACGTGGATAGCAGGAGATCAGTGACAGGTTACTGTTTCTCACTTGGATCTGGAGCTGTGTCATGGGTCAGCAAGAAGCAACCCATAGTTGCTCTTTCTTCTACCGAGGCTGAGTACAAATCAGCATGCTTTTCTTCTTGCGAGGCAATGTGGTTGAAGAAGATTTTAGGGGACATGGGTGCAGTGCAGAACAAGCCTACGCAGTTATCATGTGACAATCAGAGTTGCATGGCGATTGCAAAGAACCCTGTGTTCCACGCTCGCACAAAACACATTGAGATTCAATATCACTTTGTATGCGAGCTCATCATGGATGGAGAGGTCAACTTGGTGTACTGTCCGACTACAGAGAATGCTGCGGACATCTTCACGAAGGCTCTTGGAAGAGACTTGCTGGAGAGGCATCTTCATCGACTTGGCATTGGGCCGAAAAAGTAAGTTCACTTGCGGGTGGACATTGAGGGGGGGTGTTAGATATCAATGCTCCACTCTCATGTAACTACGCGGGAACCAGCTAACTCTACTTGTAAACCCCCCATATGAGGAGAAGGCATTTGAGTAGCTCGGTTATCCGATAGGTCCTGGTTTGGACACCAGATGGGGGCCATGTGTGGCCTGATGGCTGGACGGCTTCAAATAGAGTTGGTACACTGCCAACTAGGCGACATGCAAGTGCGAGAAGGCATCCCATGACTGACCGCACTGAGGGTAGACGGAGCATTTCCCGGGGCAGCCCACTCTCGGGTTGCGGGGCCCGTTTGGAGCCCCAGATGATCCCGGATGGCTCTGGGCCGAACGGAGACTGTAGGTTAGTTGCTCTATTTTACACCATGGTTTTATTGTGTGGTCGGTGGCCTATTTTGAGACCGACCCCCAGTCGACCGTTTTGGGCGAACTTGGTCGGTCACCCAATTGGACCTAACTGACTACGAGTGGTGGCTATGTAAGAGCAAGCCCGTGAAGCCCATTTCATCACTGGCTACAGCAACCCTGATTCCTTAGCATCCAGCCTCCGTCGTCAACTATTTCCAGCACGCCATCGAAGCTTCTTTCACAGGAGCGCATGGCTGGGAGGCAACGCCATCTATTGTATCAGTTCTATTGTATCAGTTCTATAGTAATCAAATTTTTGATTCTCCATACTATCTGCTTTTCTCTCTTGCGTACGAGATCCTGTTATCTGTTGAGCACAGACGTTGTATTGTTTTCTTATAGCAACCGCATACAAGAAGTGATGGGTCCCAATTGATGCGTGGAATCTAACATGTAGCGTTACTTTCCATTCCACCCATATTCTCAAATTCCCTTCGCGGATGCTTCTCCTTTATCCCGTATCAACTTTTCTTCAAACCCGTAATATAAATTATTCTGCCACATAACTATGCATGTTCTCCTACATCGTCTGCTAAAACCTTCCTTGCTTTGGCAACTACAGTCTCTTAGTTGGCAAGCTAAAGCGAGCCAAAAGAGTAAGTCAATATGCCTCATCGAGTCATTTTCATTTGTAGTTGATGATGATGTAACAGAGAACTTGGCCTAGTTAAAGACGATGAAACTTGAGGGCTACCACAACTATCATTGGTGGAAGTGGCAGATCAATATGTAGGCTAACGAGCAGTTTGCTCATTTACAATATGTAGCACCAGGTGTTTGGGTGATGGAGCAAGTTATTTCTCAAATGTTCAATTACTGTGGTATCGGAACATGCACAAGAATTGGAAAAACAAATTGTAGTAGCCATCAAAGACCAAATACAACTGACAGTAGCAGTACAAGCTATGGCAATCCTACAAACCTCCTATGAATACTTGACCTCACCACATGCTCACCAAACGGAGGAACTGGCACGAGCTCGACTCACTCTAATCCAAAAACAAGAAGAGCTCCAGGAAGGCTCCAGGATTGCCAAGAAAAGCTTGAAGGACTAACTTGCTACTGCTAAAGAGGCTAGCACATCTCAAGCACAAGTCTTGGACCATTGTTCCAATACCACTGAAGTCATTCCTCAACAAGCGCAGGTGTCACCTTGCAAATGAAAAAGCTTAAGGAGGCATATACATCCATCTACCATAAATATAAGGAAAAAATGGATGAGATGCAATCCCAAAAGATAGTCATTTCCAAGCTTGAACTCCAATTGCTAGTGCAAAACAATGAGGCAATGGAAGACATCACCAATGAAGTCCCACTACAATGCACAACGATGGTATACCACATCCAATGGAAGCAACTCTAACTCCAACTCAGGATCATATCAACTCATCCAAACATCAAATGCGAACGTTCCACAGGGGCCAAAACTCTGTGCATAACTTGCCAAGACTTATCCAAAGATTTTTTTTAATACAAAAACCTGTCTACATATGCCGAGTTTATAGCACTCAGGATGGATGCATTCATTGCATATGTATGCCTCATGGGGAATCCTCCCCTTAGGGTTATTGCTGGTTTGTTGCCATTGCTACAAAGGCCATCACTATTATCTACAAGGCATGACATAACTAACATCCCACCCTTGCAGCAGCCGATGATCGCATTGCACCAACAAAAAGAAGTGTCGGAGGATGAAGGGCCTATCTCACATCTAACTTCCCATATCTAACCACTCTCTATGCCAAACCTCACTTACCCTTGTTGCTACCACCCTCTTAAACTTCCTTGAGCTCCAGCCTATAACATCTACTCCCTTCATCATCTCTTTGCTCATGCCTCTCGCCATGTTGGGACCATAGCCCCAATAAAGATTGTGCTCAAAAGACTCTCAAAACAGAGATCAAGAAGATACACGAAACAAGAATGAAGAAAGAATGATAACTGATCGATTGGTTGCTCTTGCATTGCATGCATACAAATATAGAGGATAATGCTCCTTCATTGGCCACACCATGCACCCCTTGGTATCCCCACACACATGGGTCTCTTGGCATTCCCCATGTAAGGCTAAACCCGTGTGTTTATGCCTTAACACATGGCACTCATGGTGGACTGTGCAAACCACACATGCACAAATATCCCCTGAGTAGCTGTTAGATGCCTTATGTGCATGTGCAAAAAGGAGTACAATCATTTTGGGCATAGTCAAGGTAGAGAGCCTTGTTCGTGCATAAGTGATAAAAATGTGTTACAAAATAGCATGGAATGCTCCATACTTGAAGAAATTTCCAATAGCATATCAATATAGCTTGTGCATGATAGCACCCACTTCAAACTGCAAATCATCCTTAACAAATCTCAATTCTTCTCAGCCTCATCTTCGCATAATCGCCTTTTGTGGCAATGAAGTAAACTCTCGATGTAGTTGCTCCATCCAATCTATCTTTGAGTCGACATGTTCCTTTCATCACAACATCTACTTCATCCCGCTCCTAGCTCTCCCTTGGAGATTAAGTGTAGAGAGACCCTTGGATGAAAAGAAATCTAGCAAGTAATTGAAGAGGGTCCAACACAAAACAACCAGCTTTTGCAAGCCTAGAGAAAACCCACACTGGTCTGCAACTTTGCTACCTCACTTTGCACCACAAAAACTCCACACCAAGCTGCCATCCTTAGTCGCATCTACATCTCTCCGATGCACTCGTAATAATTTGGTCATTTTCTAGGAGTCACATGTCATTTGGTCTTCCCACTCGACTGACACTCCTTGTAAATCTCTTGCTACAAAGGTGGCTCAGCCACATGATGTCTTTCTCTGGACTCTCACTAGCAATAGCATCTCCATGCTCCCAATGCGCCACACAAGCTACTCCACAATGCATGGGATGCTGCTGATAAAAAACATGTTCAATCTGGTGGCTCGCGTGAAGGCTTTCTTGCTCTAGGTAGACATTTGGCTCGATACACTCCTGTTAGGCCACTACGAGTACCATATAAGGCTCTTACACAATACGTTGCCACACTACACCACCTCTAGCATTTTGAGCACATTGCCACTAAAGGTCGCAGGCAGCAAGGAATTTAGGCTAATCCTACCCTCGAGGGGATTACCAAGCTACTCAAACCATTTGCCTAGTTCTTCCCTCCCTCCCCTCTGATTCCCCTCCCACAACTAACACTCTTCCATATTTCTTCCCCATGTCCACAAATTCTCTTCCTACCCTGCCATCACCTCCGACACTACTTGTGCTACCATTAGCAGAAAATGACCCAGTATTTGATTTTGAATATCAGGATCCGGATAATCCAATTTGCACTCCCACACCAAATTCCAATGATGGGTATGATTTTGATGTGATACCACTTCCTAGTAACCCCATCAAGGATTTCTGGAGCAAATATCCTAATATGAAAACTCGAGGTGGATGGACCCTTGACAACTTCCCTAACAACCTTCGTTAGCATCAAGTTAGTGAAGCTTGGGTCAGCAAATTGGATCCCCAACCTGATTGGAGCCACCCCAAACTCTTTGATGTAATCTTCTTGAAAGAGTACCTACGTGCACCTCCATGTCTCAGAACCCATCCCAAGTTCTATGCAGTTCCATAGCGTCATAGATGGGAGGCCAACATACACACTTTGGGTGGCAATCCATATGAACCACAGTGCATGTGCTCTGATGTTGACCCATGTGGCATAAGGTAGCTTGAGTGCATTCCCCAGTAGAAGTGATTTCCAATTGATTGGTTCCCTAGCATTGACTGGATCACCTTCTAGACTTTTCTAGCCCTGGGGTAGGAAATAAAGAGGTGAAAAATGTCTTCTTTGATTCCAACACAAGATTTACAGGTTCCATGTCCCTTGCCAATACTCAAGCTCTTGTAGGTGGTCCAGACAACTTGGTGGATTAGCCATAGGAGTGGACATTTTTTCTAGTATCTTTTTGTCCCAAATCAATGAGAACCTGACATCCCATTTTTGTATCAGAGAGTTTCCACCTAGAATTGACGATGAAAACCACCTCTTATATACCCTCGGAAGGAGTGGGTATCGATAAAAACAATGAGTTGCCAAGCCAACTAAATTTTCTAGTGAAGTTTAAGATAATGCCCCTTTCCAAGTAGTGTCACCCTCCCATAGTTGTATTCTACTCATGACCAGCTCTTGATCTGCATTATTAAGTTTGAATTTCCTTTTGATATCCAACCATGTCTTCCATTTAAAGTTGGCCTTGTCCCACAAAACTCCCCAAGTAGTCAAACCTTTCTTTGATAATTGCCAGGCTTTTAGGAAATCATCACTTAGCTGTTGTTTAGTAAAGAAAAAAGATGCCCAAATTGTGTCCAAAGCCATAAAACTCCCTTTACCCCACAACAGAGAGGACTATGAGAGGAGAGGAAAATATTTCCACCTAGGGGCCCTGAAAGGTCTGACAAATTTAAAATTTCTTAAGCAAAAGATTGGCCCAGTCAGTGTTAAGAGAGGTAATAGCTTTTATAATCCAAGTGGAAGCAAGTTTGTAAGCAACCTAAATAAATAACTTATGGCATCATCTAGTGACTCCTAGCGATGGCGGCGACAAGGTCTCCCCCAATGATGGCGGCAGAGATAGGGTGGGAGCCCACCTTGCTAAAGTAATCCCCCTCTTCTCTATTGAACTAGAGTTGCCAGCCCTGAATCATGAAGACAATAGTAAGGTAGACCTCATCATGCAAGATCTTGATCGAACCAAAGAAAATGCCAAGGATGGTACGACATCGGGCTTCACATTCCAAGTGGAGGACAGTGATATGCACAATGCCGGCGGAACAACAGCTACTATTAGAGAACTGCTAAGCGCTTTCAAATCGGCCCCCAACAACTTCCCATCTTTATCAGGAAAAAAAACGATAGAAAAGTCTAAAGGAGTCACCTTTTCAATGCCAAAACAAACACACCAGTCCAATGGAGCTCCACATCAAGATCCAATGCAGCAGGCCGAAGCAAGGGTGTCCATGCAAGATGTGTTGAGAGGCTCCTACATTGGAGCTATTCAAGGTGGAGGAAGGAGCCTCTTCAAAGTGCCGCAAGCCCCAAAGCAAACCGTGTGGGAACAGCTCACCCCAAGGGCCCAACGTATCTTCGGCAACACCTCCAGCATAGGACCGATTGAGAAGCTTGCTAGCATAGATGGAAGCACTATCAAAGGTAAGCTTCCGACAGTGAAGGTCCACAATGGAATGCTAAATGAAACAACCAAATGGCTATGTTCTTGTGTGGTTGTTGGTTACATTCATGGCCCTCGCCTCCTGCAATGTTCCTAGAGGAATGGATTAGGAATTTGTGGTCGCGTGAAGGACTAAATGTCACAAGCATTCGCTTCTTGAGAAACGGATATATCGTCTTTATTTTTGAGAAGGTAGAAATGGTGATGGAAGTAGTGCAGAAAGGCACATGGACGATCAAGAACCAACCCCTCTCTGTCTAGCTGTGGGAACCTTTGTTCAATCTAGACTTACCTCCGCCCACTAAAGCGCCCATTTGGGTAGAGTTTCCAGACCTTCCCTTGTCGCTCTTTCCTCAGTTGGAAGTGTGCTTTGTCTCCCTCTTGGCCAGTTTCTAGGATTAGAAATGGAGAGATTCTTAAGTCCTAGAGGAAATCCACTAGCTTGTGTGCTTATGGACTTGTCTATAGATCCTCCCAATGCCATCCGGTTGCTTGATGGCGACCGGTCTGAACTAATACAAAAGGTGTTCTATAAGAATATCCCGAACTCATGTTTTCTCTGTGGTTTGGGCATACACTTTATACAAGACTGCCCTGCCCGCCGCAATAGTCGTGGTGGTAAAGAGAAGCAAGCTGAGAAGAGTAAAGAGCTAGACGCACTGGAAAATACAAGGGTAGAGGAACCACCTCCTTCGCCACAGGAAGAGAAATAGAATCAGGTTAAAAAGAGTCGGATAGAGATAGAAAAGAAAGATAAATAGATAGAGGAAGAGAGGACCAGTGGAGAGAACATGGAAGACACCTCAAGAGAAGAGGAGTTTGTCCCCAACACTCAGGATTTTGAAGCTCAATTAGAGCAAGCCGAACTCGAAACCATCTCACAGGATGAACAACCTTTCACCATTGTGAAGGGGAAAAGAGCAATCCAATTTGAAAAAAAATGAATAGCTCCAACCTAGATAACCCTACCAAGAAGAGTTTAGCAGAAAGAGAAAAGAGGAGGTTGTCTAGAGGTTTTGCGTTATCCCCTCAAATGAGCCCGATCAACTTCAAAAAGTTGAGGAACAAAAGCTCCACCCAAATTTACGTGTCTCTCAGTAAATGTTCAAGGGTTAACTAATGACTTGAAACCCCTAGTTTTCAAGAGACTGTGGAGAACAAACAAGCTTTCCCCTGACTTCTTAGCTCTCCAAGAAGTCAAAGTTGGAGGAGCTAAGCTTCTCTGGCATTTAAAGCAGATCGATGACAAGAGAAGCTGGTTCACAACTGATCATGGTTCAAGGAGTAGGAAGAGTTATACCGATATTTGGCAAATTCGAGGTTGGGGTGGAATTTGTTCATCCTAATCTCTCTTGCTAGGTCTTCTCGGTTTATGCTCCAAATTCGGCTCTTTTGTGGGAAACCATTCACCTGGCAGACAACATGCTTCTACTTGGAAACTTTGATATGGTTGAGAGTAGAATGGACAGGTGGAAAGGGATAGGTAGTGTGATAAGAGGCCATGAACTGAATACGTGGTTGCACTTAAAGAAAGGGCAGAGTTGGTGGACATATAAGAAGAAACTGCTTTTACTTGGACAAATAACCAGGTAGGACACCTCCATAGAAAAGGGCATCTGGATAGAGCTTATTGCTCCAAGAGAATAGTTGAGGAGATGCTTTGTGTTAAGAGTAGAGCGCTGGGTACCCTCCCCTTCTCGGATCACAAACCCATCTCCATAGTCCTGGAAAAGGAAGAAAGGATCATTGGCCGCGCTCTTGGTTCAAAGCCAATCCTTTCTTTTTTCAACTCCCATACATCAAGTAAAATCTGGCACAATGCCTTTGGGGGTCCAGCTAATGCAACAGATAAATGAATTAGAGCCACGACTAGGACTAAAATTTTATTGCAAGCAATCAAGCGGAGAACTGACAAAGATAGGTCTCTTAGAACTCAGAACCTTGAAGAGCAGCTGGCTCTCCTTGAGCATGACAACACTAATCAGGGTCAGAGGCAACTAAGGATAGTCAGAGCTAAACTCAGAGTAGAAGCAGAAATAGTAGGCAGAAGGCCAAGATTTACACTAGGGATTGGTGGGTGGGAAGAGTAGATAATGCTAATGAGGATATGTTTAAAAGCCTGAGGAAAAAACACACTAAAGAATCCCTAGAGGCTCTTCAAGTCAGAGACAGACACATTCAAGACCCGGTTGAAATTCTTGAGGTGATCTCAGAACACTTTAACCAGCTGCTAGGAGAGGAGGAGATCATCACAACATAAAAGGCTATAGCTCATGGGAAATCTCATGGGAAATCCTCTAAAGCTAGAGAAAGAAAAGTCTTCACTTTTGATAGCATTTACCTGGACATAGACCTCACCTTAAAGGAAATGAAAGGTGCAGTAGATCAAATGGGGAAGGGTAAGACTCTAGGAGAAGATGACCTTCCTATAGAGTTTTATCAAGTCTTCTGGGAAACGGTAGGCCCCTATTTCATGTTGCTCTGGCAAGATTCCAAAGCGAAAGGGTTCTTAGACCCAAGAATAAACACAGGCATGATAAAACTTATCCCTAAGGGTGGACCAAAGAGGAACTGAAGAACTAGAGACCGTTGACCATGCTGAATTGTAGCTATAAGATCTTTGCAAAGGCACTTGCTATTAGACTCAAAACCAAGATGCAATGCTGGATAAGGGAGGATCAAAAGAGGTTTATACAAGGAAGACATATCCTTGAAGCTATTCTCACCTTGTGGGAAGGACTTGAACTGGCTGAGGAGACTCAGTAGGACATATGCTTCCTCAAAATAAACTTTGACAAAGCCTATGATAGAATGGAATGGGGGTTTATCTTGTCCTCCCTCAAAGACATGGGAGCTGGACCCGGCTTTATTTCTTATGTAGAAATTCTATTGTGTCAAGCTATAAGCAAGGTTCAAGTAAATGGTAGAACGACACAACCCTTTGGGCTTAAAAGATCAATCAGACAAGGTTGCCTGCTAGCTCCTCTGCTCTTTGCTATAGCTACAGATGCACTAGGATGGCTTGTTAAGGATGAACTAGACAAGGGTACAGTTAAAGGAATTCAGGTGGAAGGAGGCAGACATATTATGTGCCAACAATTTGTAGACGACACAAATCTAACACCACACAATGATGAAGAGTCAGTGCAAGTTACTTTGGAGTGTTTAAATACCTTTTGCATGTCCTCGGGATCCAAAATAAATCACAATAAAATGGGGATATATGGCACCTTGAGCCCTCCCCCCCTTTCTCCGTATAATAAGGGGTGTAAAGAGATTGAGAAAGGAGAGGTTTTCAGATTACTAGGAATCCCTATGGGCTTCGGATGCACTCTGTAGGACAGATGGGATTGGGTCTTAGACAGGGTCAAAAGCAAGGTGAATAGATGGCAAGGATTGCAACTGACTCTAGCAAGAAGAAAGTTTGTCCTCAATCATTACATCTACCCCTCCATTATCTATTTCATTTCTTGCTCGTTCCCAACTAAGAAGGTCTTGAGACAAATTAATAGCTTGTTTAGATCTTTTCTCTAGCGAGGAGATGAGGTCAATCACAAGGTTCCTAAAGTTAAATGGCAAACATGCACAATGCCAAAGGTAGTTGGAGGGTTAGGAATTGTAGATGTGGAGAAATCTACAGCCAAAATCATGGCGCAATGGATCATCAAGGCAGTGCAAAATCCAGATAAGATTTGGGCCTACTTAATCCTTAGAAACATAAGTAAGGTCAAGATCGACAGTGAAAGCAATGGAAACACCTTCCGGTAGGGTCTGCCCTCTACGGTAAGGAACGAATCTTCACGGCAACACATCCTGATGCCCATGTATGACCACGTGTGATTAACTATGGAGATCATGAGGAGGCTAATTTTGTAAAGGCATATGCTAGCTAGGATTCACTTGTATTGATTTTCGAGAAACTCAAAAAATAGAAAAAGGAACAGCAAAAAAGACAGCATAAAAAATCTCCAAGTCGGAGAAGATGATTAAAGACCAGCTACAAAGCTTAAATCCACCCCCACAACAACAAAAAGTTCTATGCAAATTCTGCAAAAAGGACAATCACGACAAAGAAAGATGCTGGTACAACCCCAATTATAAAGGCAGAGTACCACCTTACATTCAGCAATAATAGAATCAAGCACCGACAATACCTGCTAATCAAATAGCAGTGGCAAGACCACCACAACAAAGATATCAAAATGCAGCTCCAAGAAGGCCAAATCAACAACCATGGGGGAACTAATAGAGCCAAGGCAAATGCAAGACCAAGCTTGCACCTACTACGGTATGGATGGCCATAGGCAAGGTCCACCATGTGAGCTTTGGTGCAAGCACAGGGAAGAGAGAGGTATACCCATTATTCAATACAATGGAAGGAACAATCAAAATCATCAGCAACAACCTCCTCCAGGAGTACATGTGGTCTATCTAGAGCCCATCCATCAGGAGTACAACCACAACAATCAATGCAATCAAAGAAATGTTCAGTCTTTGGCAGTTACAAGATCAAAGAATACAAAGCCACTACCCGGGGCTAGGAGATGCCCCAAGGGAAACAGCCAGGCCAATGAACTGGCCAAATCAAACTGAGACAAGAAACAAAGCATTGCAACAAGTACTATAGAAGAACGCCTCATAGGATGTCAGAAAAGAACAATGGAATAACAAAACAAAGGGATAATGCAGTATCAACAGATCCGCTGACAACAGTCCGCTTGCTCACCAACAACAATGCAAAAATCATGCTACAAATTTACAATGCAGTAGCAATCCCTCAGGACAGTTTCCTGAGAAGATCCCACATCCACAAAATACTTACTCAAAATGCCACTCCGAGAAAGAAAACAAACTTTCTGGTCGGAACAGTGTCGGAGTTCCCAGAATTAAAAAATACAACTAAACAGATAGAACCACAGACTATGATCTAGGCCACAACAACTCAAGGTAGTAAGGCTACTACTACAAAAGCCCAAGAGATGCAACAAGACACTAACATTCAAAATGAGGATAACACACTCTTTTTCCAAGATTTAATGGACTCCAAGGTACAAATTACTCTTGATCAACTACTGAACTTGGTTCTAGCTTTCAAACATCAAATTTGCAAGAAATTGCATCCATAAGAGTCACATCCAACACAAGCTCAACAACCAAGAAATGATGAAGAGGAAATTCTTGATATTTACTCATCAACAGTTGAAGATGTCGACTACCAAAGTACCGCTCATTGATGTAGACTACAAAAGGTAGAGAATCCCAGAAGTATTGGTTGATGGAGGCTCAGGTGTCAATATCCTCTCATAAGATTTATTCAAAAATTTTTTGCTGCAATGAATTGGTTCCAACACCATTCCAGGTGAGGATGGCTGACCAAAGGAGAATTCAATCTCTTGGAATACTGAGAGGGCAAGGGATTACAATCATGGGACTCACATTCACACTCACATTTGTAGTACTCCAAATGGAGGAAAAAGATTCTGCTTACTCCAATACTATTGGGTAGGCCTTGGTTAAGAGCTGCCAAGGTCAAGCAAGACTGGGGCTCAGAGAGAATCACTATCAGGAAAGGGAAAAAGAAAGTTAAAATCAACCTATCCTCAAGAAGGTGTTTTCCAAGAAAAACACAGCCACTGCAAGGAGAGGGAATCAATATGATTCCAGATTTTGATGAAGATGAAGAAGAAATTTTCCTCAAAAGGAACCCCACTATATATCCTATTTTTGAGATTGATGTTATTAAGATTATTGATCAATATACAGGTTCAAACAGCAGATACCACATTTCGACACAGATCTGACTGTTGTAGAATAGAACAAAGTCGAAAACCAGTTGGATCAAGTTTTCACAGAAAAAAATACAACAGAAGACACTGATGCAAGCAAACATGATACACCAGAGGACATCACTGCTAAGTCAGCAGAGGAAGCAATCATGGAGGCAAAAATATAGTTTGAAGAACGTATGCAAAAAAGTGCCAGGGTCAAGTAGGATGACTTGGAGGAAATGAACTTGGGAAACAATGACAACCCACAACCAGTCATGGTAAGTTCAAATCTCTCTCTAGCTTTTAAAATGGCACTCAAAGAATTATTGATGTAGTACAAAGATATTTTTGCATGGCACTACACTGATATGAAACGAGTAGATCCTAAATTCTGCCACATAGAATCAATCTGAAGATTGATGCAGTACCAATCATACAAAGTAGATATGAATCCAAATTATGCCAAGCTGGTCAAAGAGGAGATTGACAAGCTATTAAGAGTTGGTTTCTTTTATCCTTTGACACATGTCACATGGTTATCTCCTATTGTCATTGTTCCAAAGAAAAATGGGAAACTAAGAATCTGTGTAGACTATAGAAAGTTAAATGCAGACACTATCACTGATCCATTCCCAATACCATTTTGTGATTCATTACTTGATGCTGATTGGAAATGAAATTTATAGCTTTTTGGATGGTTTCAGTGGGTACAACGATATCAGAATGGCTCCAGAAGACAGAGATAAAACCGCTTTTGTCACAGAATGGGGTGTGTTTGCATCAAATGTGATGACTTTTGGACTAAAGAATGCCCCACCTACTTTTCAAAAAATATATACAAGAGGTATTTGCAGAGTACCTCACATCCTTCATGAAGGTATTTTATGATTTCTCAGTTTTTGGAAAAATGGTGGAACACTTAAATCACTTAGCATTATGCTTTGCTAGATGTAGATTTGATGGTCTCAGTTTAAATCCAGCAAAGTGTGCTTTTGTTGTTAGTAGAGGAATTCTACTAGGACATATTATCTCACAACAAGGAATGGAGATTGATCCTAACAAGGTTTCAGCAATTCAGAATGCAAAAGCCCCAAAAAACATCAAATAACTTCAAAGATTTCTAGGCCAAATCAAATGGCATTGCAGATTTTTAAGATACCTTGGCATCCTAGATGAACTCCCTGATGTAGGTTTATTTATGGGGTAAGGATAGAAGAACCACCAAAATAGTATGACAAGATGTTATTTTTCCTTACTGATGGACTAATTCCATAAACATTGAATAGGGATCAAAGAAAAAAGTTAGTATTGCAAAGCAGACCTTTCCTTATTGTTGCTGGAGTATTATATAGAAGAGGTATTGACCAAAGACCATGAGCAAAAGCCATGCTAGCAAAGGCACATGGAGGGCCATCATAAGGCCACTTCTCAGGTGATATCACGGGCAAGAAAATCTTGCAAGCTGGATTATGGTGGCCCACAGTATTAAAAGATGCACACGATTATGCCAAATCATACTTGTCATGTCAAAGGGATGATAGACCAATGGATAGTGACATAATGCCACATCAGCCCATTCTTCCATTGGGACCTTTTCAGAAGTGGGGATTGGTTTATTGGACCAATCAAACCTCTAGCCAAATTCTCAAGTAATCAGTATATTCTTGGTGCTACTGATTATTGCACTAAATGGGTTGAGGCTGTAGCATTGAAGACATGCAAAGCTAGAATAGTTGTATCACAATATTGTAACCAGATTTGGTGTTCCCATTGAGATTGTATTTGATAGAGGAACCCATTTCATTAACAAAACCATCAGAAAAATGACCAAGATGCACATGATGCTGCACCAAAAATCCATAGCATATTACCCACAAGCCAATGGATTGGTTGAAAGCTCCAACAAGCTCATGAAAAAAGTTTACAAAAGAACAATTGCTGATCACCCACAAGATTGGGATCAACATTTAGATTTAGTGCTTTGGGCACTCAGGACAGCACACAAGGTGGCCACAGGGTTATGTTAAATTACACGGCGCAGTGGAACAAAAACTGAACAAAGAATAGAGAGTACACAGCAAATTGGAGACGAATGAACTTTTCCTTCAATACTTTTGTAGTACATACGATGGCTCCGTCCACCTATACACTCCCACAATAGAGCTTAGATGGTGATCTAGACAGATACTAGGTGAAGAGCTACTAGCTAGAAGATCTGATCTAATTTGAACTGATCTGACACAATGGACTGGGGAGGTCGCCTCTTTATAAGCATGTTCAACTTCCATTTTCTCACCGTAATAAAGTGATGTATGTCTGCTGGAGAAAATGTGAGTAGGATCGTAATGTCTCAGAGATCTTCTTCTTTTTTTGAGCCCAAGTTGCTTCTGAGAAAGTTTCTAGTGAAAATAATTCATCATTCTTATTGGAAGGTTCTTTCATGACTTGCACTATGTCTGGCCTAGTTGGTGTGACCTATAGTAGCTGTCACGAAGCTTGATGCTGAATTTATTACTAAGGAAGGTTCTTGTGTAGCTTCCAAAGAAGATTCCATTATTTTCTTGACAAGTTCTTGTGTTAAGGTCTCTTTTCAGAAGGCAAGCTCTTGTGTAATTGCCATGAAGATGGTGCAATGAATTCAAAGGCATTTTGGTAGACTGGTGGTCGAGTAGGTTCTTGTGTTACTGTCTCTCTTTTTGAGACAGGTTCTTGTGCAACCACATGAAAGGAGGTAAAGGATGACCTTTGTGTGTGATTCTCTTATATTGGTTCTTTGCCCTTGTCCTTGTGAGTAGGTTCTTGTGGTTCTAACTTTTTCAAGGTAGGTTCTTATGGTTCTTCTCTCCAATCTTTTCCTTGATTTTTCATAATCAATAGGCCCAAAGTTGATTTTGGCCTCTCATTTGTTGGTGATGATAATTTTGGAGTCTTTGTCCTCCATTCATTCTTCTATTCTTTATTTAGCACCTTGTCATTGCTGCTTGAACATGATGGATGTACGTTTGTTGCACCAAGTACCTTGGTGTTGGCTCTCTCCCATGGCTTTTGTAGGAAGAGTAGGGTATTCTCCGTATGCAGGGTTCCGAGGCTTTTTGTCACCTACATATATATCGGTGTGGTTGTTTGTAGTATAAGTGTAGCTTAGGACGTCGGGTCGTATTCCAGTGAAAGACGTAGGCTTAAGTGTGGTAAGCAAACATAGTACATGCATGTGTGAAAGGGAAGTGCATCATCATGATTGAGGTAATGAAGGCTTTTGCCTTCATTGGGGGTTGAAGGGTTTAGGAGGAGTTTGAGGGTTAGAGGGAGGTTCAGGGTTCAGAAGGAGGTTCCAAGGTTTAGAAGGAGATTCTAGGGTTTAAAAGAGGTTCACGGTTCAGAAGGAGGATCCAAGTTTCAAGGTATAGTACATGGTGGAGAACTCGTCTCCCTCGTAGATCATGGAGGTCAAGGGTTGAGGGACTAAGGGTTTAGGGGGAGCATAGGAGTGGGAGAGGAAGAAGGTGTAAGAGTAGAAGGGAGGAGGAGAAGGGAGGAGGAGAGGGAGAGGATGGATTGCAAGGTTGGAGGAGAGGGGAGGAGGAGTTGCAAGGTAGGACATGCTTTTGGACATGGAGTGCAAGGAAGCATGGACACTTGGAGACAATTGCTTTGAATACCAAAGTAGAACTCAACACAATGCCCCAAAGAGTGTGGGCTTCATTCCATTATGGGGTATTTATTCAAGTTGGAGAGCTTCTCTCTCTACATGTAGGGATTGTAAGACATTCTCTCTCTACATGTAGAAGTTGCATGTAGGAGTTGTAAGTTGCATGTTGCATATGTAGGAGTTGCATATAGAACTTGCATGTAGAACATGCATGTAGGACTTGCATGTAGAACATGCATGTAGGAATCGTATGTAGAACTTGCATGTAGAACATGCAAGTTGGATTCCTAAGAGGGATTATATTCCTAGCCTTATGCAAGTACAAGAGGAGCTTTGTCACTACTCTACACACACATTCTGTGCTACCTAAGTCCATGCTGGCACAGAGACAACATACTCCCAGATCCATTTTATTACCCATCCTTGGGTTATGGCTTATTGTGATCATGGAGTTGGGATGCCATGCGTGTAACCCAGTGGTTGTGGAAGTTGTGGCATGCTAGTCGATCCTGCCATAAAGCCTTTTCACCATACAATTTTTGCTCTATTTCCAGGAAGCTTGTATCCATATATTCCTTGATTTGATAAAACCGTCCTACTCACAATCCACAACTATAGCATATGTCCCTTATTCTCATTGGAATGGCTTTGGCAACAAGGACTTTATATGGTGTCTTGAGCATAGAAATTGGGTGCCAATCTTGAGCATAGAAATCAGACTCTAATCTCCCACTTGCAACCTCGTCTGATGCTTTGGAAGCAACTTGAATATTTTGGGATTCACATCTTTAGAGAGAGCACCTCTCAATCTTATGCTTTGAAATCTCTTTCTAAGTCATCAGACTCTGTTACTGCATCTTTAGTCGGATCAAGGCTACCCAAACAATGTTTGATATGTGCGAGGCTACTGTCAGGGATCGTGATATTTTTTCCACATCATACCCATGCTTCTTTTTAAGATTTTGAGTCTTTGATTTCCAACAATGGATGATGCTACTCACCTCCACTTCAGCCAAGCCCTCTTTATTTGGAACCCATTGCTATTTCTTTTCCAAACAACCCTCATAAGTTGTATCATTGTATACATCTTTGGGAGATTTTTTAATGGTTTGGGTTCATATCATAACACTATGAATGTGCTAGGGATTCCCATTCTATCTGAGCAACCTTTATGACCTAAATTAGTCCCCCTTGGTCATCCAACTTTAATTTTGGATTTGTTGCATAGATGGCAACAAAAAGTCCCTCTTAGATTTCATCGGATGGTACAAACTCTGGCAACGACTTATCACCCTTCCTACCACAAAATTTATGAGGCAAAAAGGTTTTGCTTGACTTCTTCCATATCTTCAACTATAGTGGACTATCTAGCAATTGCAGAATCTTCGCTTGACTCTATTTGTTGCAGACAAAATAGATATGAGTATTCTATGCTCGATAAAATTTTCTTGCTCTTTTAGATATTTGACAAGAGATTCATTTGCCGTGATTATCTCCATATTTTTCATAGACTACTTTGGGTATTTTTGCATCATACTTCTAATGTGAGAAAGGAATGGTTGTAAGCCTTTCATTTCATCCATGTCAAATGATTTGTTTTTTGTGAGAACTAATGTAGTCTCCTCCAAGGGGTTTATTCATTCTAGTAAAGCATATGGCACACTCCATAAATGATCTATGTCCACTGAGTAGTACTTCCATTGCATCATTGTAGTGTTGTCATGCATGCTAAACCGGAAGTAGTGTGGATTTGTGTGCCCACAAAGTGCATCATCTCCTCATTTCAAATGTGGCTCTATGGATGCTCTCCACTCTGCCATCCTCTCTAGGATAGCCACTTATGACTCTTCCTTTTGAGAATCTCTGATTTTTTTCCCAATTCGACGTTTCATGTCATCCATTGTCAGAACATCCCTGGACTTCAACTCTCTAGGGATAACACTAAATATTTAATCTATGACTTCGTGTATATGGTCGATAAGAACAAAACCAACTTCCACTTGTTCAAATATTTTCAAACTAACTAGCATAGAGCACAAAGCAAAAATGTCTCTTTTCTCATTTTCTCTCCAGCAATTATAAGCTTGTATATGCAAGATGCGAGGTAAACATCCACGTGCATCCTTGACCTTTCGTATTGCTTTCATGATGGATGTAGAGAGAGAGAGAGAGAGAGAGAGAGAGAGAGAGAGAGAGAGAGGAAAAGAGCTAGAGAGACAGAGAGAGAGAGAGAGAGAGAGAGAGAGAGAGTTATGAGGAATGATTACTATGTTTGTTTATGGGTGGAATGAGAGAGGAAGAAAGCTATTGTCAATCATATGGAACTAGGAATAGGGACTATGGAGATGGAAAATGACAGATATCGAGGTAGTTTACAATCTATTATACTGAAGAACGTCAAGGATGAGCATGGGGGATGGATTCCTCAACTATGCACAAAATATTCATGGATAACAGTGCAATCTAGTACTCATGGGTGCTATAAAGTGGCTCAGAAAGATACAATGGACATAAACAAACATTGGAAGGGGAGGATATTAGATTTTGAAATGTCTCCCAGTAGCAAAATAGTAACGCGGGTATATATTCAGCACGTCTTTACCCATGCAGACATATACGTGCATCCAGATGCAGGCCTTATTGTAGGCCCAATTGTAAGTATTCCAAAGTGTACTAGTGTCATGCTTCAAAGTATTTGCATTTGTTTGGGGGCTTTCTTATGTCTTGCATTTGTTTTATAGATTTGTATCCATCTACTTTACAAAGAGTGGGATCTGGCAACATGCATAACTGGGGTGTTGCATGTCTTCCACGTTGAGATTGGGAGTCTTCAGTACAAAGGTCGCACACCATTAGAATTAAAGAAGGACAGGACCTTCTTTTATGACTCAATGTTCATAGTGCCGAATCAAAAAGGCCGCTTCCCTTGCCTTCTTTTGACAGTCCAGAGTGGCCACTTTCAAGCACAGAGATCAATGAATCATATAGAAATAGAATGTTCAATGATGTGAGAAATGCTATGAAGCCAACTACAGGTGGAAGAAATGCTAGGCTCAGTTGGTTTCTTCCATTTCCATGTTTTGTTGATTTCTTTGCTGGTTGTAGGCAATTGAGAAAGACAAAGATTACATATACTTGCAAGAGCTTAGAATTGGACTGCCTATCTGAATTATTTGACAATGGATGGACGACAAGAACATGTCATAGTGAAGACTTGGTACAATGTCGACTGAACACTTCAGATGTGACATTCTGGTAAGCATGCCTAAAAATTCTTGTTTATATAAAAAATTATAATGAGTATGTATTGATAGATTCCAATTTCTATAGGTATTTCATTGGAAGACAAAATCTTTGCATGTCTTTCACATATAGAAGGTTTAGATGGAAAAATCTGCAATGGGAAGCGATGGATGATGATGAATTTGCGTGATGGGACTCACAGTCCCATTGTTGAAGTATTTATTACTCGGCAAGGACAACCTGATCTAATGTTGGAATTGGAGGAGGAGTGGACCATGCGGTTCATCAGAGAAGAAATGTAGCTGGCAACAACAAACCCTCCCCAGGACTACTATTTTAGACTTGACAATCGCAAAGTTAGATATAGGGATGAGACAAACATCCTTTGTAAGAATTGTTGTCCCCCACATACTCTTGAAATAGTAGCGACATGATGGTAGGGGATCATATTTTTTGTCCCAAAGATTTGAGATCAAGTGTTTGGATTCTCAGTGCTTCAACAATGCACTTGGCCATGGGGCATTGTTAGATGTATGAACAGAACAAATAATACAAAGCGTTGTTTCATTCATTGTGTTTAATCATTTGAACCTTTGAATTGATGGCTCTCTATGGTGTATGAAGGACAAATTTATAAATATTTGTGATTTTAAATCTGTGCCACCTAGTATGCTTCCAATAGCATACTGCATAATATGATGGATATTGTCAGAATTACAATTCAAGTGGAGGGTCTCTGCAAACATCCAGAAAGAGAGGGAGAGGGAGACAGGGAGAGGGACAGAAAGAGAGGAAGAGGGAGACAAAAAGAGTGAGAGAGAGGGAGAGGGACAGAAAGAGAGAAAGAGGGACGGGTAGAGGGAGACAAAAAGAGAGGGAGAGGGAGAGGGAGAGGGAGACAAAAAGAGAGGAGAGGAAGAGGGTGGGGTAGAGGGAGATAGAAAGGGATGGGTAGAGAAGGAGAGGGAGAGGCGGATGCAGAGGGAGAGGAAGAGGGAGGGGTAGAGGGAGACAGAAAGAGAGAGAGAGGTAGAGGGGGAGGGAGAGGGAGACAGAAAGAGAGGGAGAGGAAGAGGGTGGGGTAGAGGGAGAGGGAGAGGGAGAGGGAGAGAGAGAGAGGGCGAAGCAAAGGGAGAGAGAGAGGAAGGGGATGGGCAAAGAGAGCAGAGGGGAGAAATTTAATTTTATTGTTTTTATTTTTAGGGCAATGGCCCCTTTATATAAAGTGCATTACTAAATGTCATTTTCACATTCATTGTTCATGGACCTATTTCTCACAGCCTTCTTTTTCATCTTCCCAAGCATCCTTCTTTTTCCACATCCTTCTTTTTTGTCTTCCTAAGCATCCTCCCACACTCATGGGTTCCCCTAGAGAAGCCTATGACCGTTGGATTTCATCTACTCGTTCTCATGCCTTAGCAGACCAGATTTACCCAATCTTTTGCAAGCCACTCGATCTCGTTCACACTTGAGATCTTTCCTTCCTGCCAATAATCCCTCTCTTGAGTTTATATATAGACTTCTCCATGGGCAATTTTTCATGATTGCTAGGTCTCCCCTCACCAATGGGTCCCATTGGACATTTTGAGGTCTCTTGATGAAAGCCCTAACTTCAAGAAGACTCTTGCTAGGGCGATGGAGAATGTCCCTCTCTCTCTCTCTGTGAGCATGCTATTCCCCTCGGGGATACTTTAGATTCTCCCATTGACTTGATAGAGAGAGATGCAGTTACCATTCTCCTCACAACTTGCAAGTTTGATGAGGATGTCAAACAACAGCCCGAGGGTCCTTCTGCATCCACAAGTGGTGGAGCAGGTTCGTCCACAAGTGGTGGAGCAGATGAGGTGAACCTAGACATAGAACCTGAGGTGCATGCAATAGACCTAGCCGAAGAGCAAGTTGAGAGCTAGGTCATCCTATCAGCTTATCCAAGACGTGCATACCCAGCCTCCACATATAATCTTGACGAGGCAGCAACTAAGCCACACCTCGCATCGGTGGATCCAATCTCTATTGAGGGTGAGGAATACCTTACCCTCTTAGAATTGATGGAAGAAACCGGTCATTGTGAGGATGAGGTGCTATGCCAACTTGCAAATGACGCCTCCGATGATTCCATTGACTTCAATGCTCCCATCAATCCAAAGGTCAATGAGATAGCACGCTATGATGACTCTAGCCTTAGCGATTTAGAGGCAATCCACCTCACACAAAAAGCGATTGAGGATGCCAAGCTAGAGTACCAGATGTCCGACGAAGAATTCCTAGATTTGCAAAGAAAGTTGTTTGGGGACAAAGAGGAAGAAGCCGGCACCTCAAGTCAACATGAAGTGCAAGACGAACCACAAAAGGGATTCCAACTGGACATTGTGGCTGATACCCTTCGTGATGAGGCAGAAAAGGTATGTACTTTTAATAGCTTAGGGTTTAGGGTTTATTTTCATTATTTTATTCATATAACTTATTCTCTTCTAGTTTTCCACAATAATATTCTTCCAGAACATAGAATGCATGAGTGTTTAGGGTATTTGTGGAATATTGATAAAAAACATGCAAAAAAATCAATGTTCATCATGGAATCAAACCAGGGTTTAGGGTTTAACAAAAATTAATTCTTTTGAATCTATGTGATCATTCAAAACATCTGAAGCATATTGTGAGTTTATACCCTGGTTGCACGATGTCGGATTTTGTGCTTCTAGGGCCCTTCTGGGCATGATCAATCATATGGTGAAGTTTGGGGTCATTTGGAGTACATGGGGTCCCATAAAATCCAAAAAAGGAATGATCTGTTCAAACCCTAAAATTTTAAGGTGATTTTTCAGACTAGGATTTATCCTCCCATAAATATGCTTTCATGTAATCACAAATTAAGGTTTAGGTTGTTGATGTGATATGTTTATTCCAGGATATTTTGTGGGTTGATGAATATGCAGGGCGCAAGGACGGAAGCAAAGGACCTTCTGCAGGAGGATTGACTTCAATTGGTCACTATATTGACCAAGTTCAAAAGCAGATTTTGATCTTTCATCGACAATTATCACCCAAAGGAAATTTGAATATTATGAAGTTCAGGGTGCTTAGTCAGATGGTGCAGATGAAGCCTATCCATCACACGACAGATCGTGTTGTTTTGATAAAGCGTAGCGTTGCTTTGTTTTTGTTCTCGGACACACGATCTGACCCCTCCATAGCATCATAGCCATTGCAGGAGTAGCGGGTGTCAGTGATCCCCAAGATATTGAGATGAAGAAATCGTTCAACCCACTCTTCTTAGACAAGCCAAAGAGGGTGTAGAACCCAGCAAAAAGAAGCGTAGGCTAGAGTGAAGCGTGCCCTAAAGGGCTGATCCTTGTAAACTCTTTTTGAATTAATAAAGCATGCCCTAAAGGGCTAATCCTTGTAAACTCTTTCTGAATTAATAAAGACTACAATTTTTAGTTGATTTCTTTCTTTGTTATTATTTCCTTTCTTTGAATTGTATGTAAGTTAAATAGAGAAAGACAAAATATTATTATTATTTTCATATTGCATGTAAAGAAATTGGAGATTGCAATGAAAAAGACATAGACTACAAAGAATATAAAAAAGGACACTTTATTATATTCATGGGAGCAAAATACAACATTGAGAATCTGATCACCCAAGGCGCAATACATACAACATATCTAGCCATCACCCAAGGTGTAGTAAATAAAACAAACCTAAGTACCCTTGGGTTTCCTAAGGTGTATGATGAACTGCATATCTTTGTTAGACATGGTGACCCTCTTCCTGTGGATGGCATAGCTGGGTATCATCCATGAGGTCTATCAAGTAGGCCTCAGCTGCGTGCTGCAAACCAAGAAGGGCATCTGCCGAAATACACCAAGGGGCCTCCACTATCCTTGCCCTGTACCACCTAGACATTGCGCTCTAGTTGAGGTCCTGTATGACCTCGTGCACTACCCTTGCAAAGCTTACCTTTGGGATGAGGAGCTCCACAAACTTTTGGTACTTTCGTATCTCCCGAAGTGCCATGGTGCCTGGTTTAAACCTATACCTCTTCACTGGAGGAGGACCTCTTTGGCCTAGATGTATTGGTGGATGTTGTCCTCTCCCTTGGGCTGGACGGTGCTGTGGCTGTTGTGCTCTCCTTGGGACTGTATGACGAGGTGGCTTCTACTCCACATGCTTTTCAACCTCTGCTTCTCACGTCTTTTACGGGTCTCTTCATTCTCTGATTCTGTATCCTCCGTATGTTCTTGGGGCTTTTGTGGCTTTCGCACTGGAAGCTTCTGACGGGGGTGTTCTGAGGGGGGGGTTGAATCATCGTCGCTGGAGGAGTCTAATCGGAAGAGGAAACTACTGGAGTAGTGAGCTTCTTCACCTTATGCTTTGTCCTGGCCATGGGGGATGGACAAAGAGGGAGAGAGGGTGCGAGAGTGAGAGAGGGGGATGGGGGATCAGGGGCAAGTGGGAGGGGGTGTTGGAGTGTGGGAGGGGAGAACTCTTAAAACAATGAAATGAAAACGAGACCCAATTCCTTTATATAGGGCCCAAAACCCTGATTTTTGAAAATACTTGTTTTCAACATAAACTCATAGAACATGAACTTGGTGCAACCTTGAGCTCAACATAACCTCCAAAAGCATAGAATTGGCACAACCTAGATCTGGAAACCTATAATTAACATCGAATAACTTAAAATTTACCTTTTTTTTGCATTGATACGCTGACTTTATTGCATATCACCTAACTAAAATTACAAATAAATTTTAAAATTTATTAATGGGCATCCACATTGGAAGAGTCTACACCATCGATTTCATCAGACTCCACCCATATGCGCCCTTCTCTGTGACGGGTTGCATGCCACCTTGCATGATTTTGTCTTGCATTTGATGAATTGTATATTCTTCTTCTACGTTCAGCATTAACATCTTGCATTGCATGGGACACTAAGGACTCTTTGAATGCTAGTGTTGTAGCTGCTCTTATTTCAATATGCCTGTACCACCATTGAACCAATTGAACCATCGGGCATGACTTAGTTCTACCATTCCCATGTTGGGTCGCCCTATTATACGCATAGCGTGCTTGCCAATGCGATCTTTCCATGCCTTGAGTGGACCACACTCCAATGCTTCCATCATGCCATGCCATGTATGGTGCATGTGCATATAAAATGTGTTGCCAAACAAGAAAACAAATTAATAAGTATGGGACCAATCAATATGTACATCTTAATATGTAAGTTAGAGATTACCATGTATTGTGCGAAATGATTCTTTCCCCAGGCGATCTTCATATTCTAGCTAAAGTCATTCACAGCATTGATAAAATGGTGCGCATCATCATCTATAAACCTTTTGTTTTGTAGCAAAGGTACCAAGCTATCAAGAGCTAACCAAGCTCAAGCTTTTTCCAATCTTTTTTTTCCCTTTCCCCCTCGTTCACAACAGACATTGTGTAACTTTCGCTATACATCAAACTCATTAGCACGTTTGAACCTCTCATTCTTTTTCTTTGCAGAAAGAAAATTTAAAGCCTTGACACCTCCAAAACTTGGCTTACAAGGAACATTGCCTGTTTTTCTAGATCTTTTCTCATATTTTGTAATCTTGACTTGCCCAGAGTGTAGCCCCATATCTGAAAGCACTTTTTCAATTCTTGCAATCATTCCCTCACTTTCTTGTTGGGGCTTTAAGTTATATGCATCAATGATATATAGGTGCACCAGCTTTTCAATTATTCTAACAATGGCATGAAGGGCACAAATGTGTACTCTATGAAGAGGAATTTCAAGAATTGGGCTCCATGATGGATCTTTCCTTAGAACATCACAATTTGGTGCCTTTGTCTGATTGATCTTTGCAAGTTCACAAGCCCATTGCTTTTGGTTCTTTTTACCTGCCTGTAATGGTACTCTCTTTTGCATGCACAATGGATAAGGATAGCTTGTATTTGCTCCATGTGCCACATTAAACATATATTTAATAGTCTTGAGGTCAGTAGCTAGATGCCATTCTACACAATAGGATCCATAGCCCTCAACCTCAAGTAGCTCACCATTGTTATGACCTTTGATCACACTTGGGATATCTGTTTGGTCAAAGAACCACTTCAAAATTGAATGTGACTTCTTTGGCACCTGTAAAACCAACTCACATTCTGTTTCAAAATATTCCAAGCATTTTCCATTATTACCAAATCAAAAATGAAATTTCCATGGTACCTCAAATGCAGCCAACCACTAAATCTCCTGTTCTGATTGACGCTGAACTTCCTTTCATCATTAAGCTCAACCTGAAGGTCCAATATTCTATTCATCAATGTCAAACTGACTCTTTCTAATTTTTGACCTTTGACAACCTCACTTTCATTAAGCCTCAGTATGATCTTTATTGACCATTGCATTCTTCCACAGGCATATCATAAAACTTGACCATGGCCTGCAAAACTCTTCGAACATCCATCACAAAGTTGTTGTTGACTATGAGTTCCAATTCTTTGGACTCTCCAGCCTTTCCTTTCACAGCAGTTAGTGTACTACATACATGCTAAGGCTCACCAACAAAATCAAGTACACCCGAATTGAGAGCATGTCTTGCCTTATCAACATCGGTGGGTTTTGGAAGTGGGGTTTTAACTTTTGTTCCTACAGAAAGGCATGCTTTCTTTAAGCTCTTAAATATGAGACGATATGCCCTGGTACTTATCCCTACAATGTCACAGACTCCTTGTGCATTAATTACATTGAATTGCTCCACAGCTTTGCTCATGGAATCAGATGTTATCTCTGATTTTAGACTTTTGAGTTTGGGATGTTGTATAGCAGACTCCAACATTTTTTTCATAAACACTTCACCCAGAGCACAAGACTGTTCATCATGGATAGACATGAGTTCTAAAACAGTCCTACAAGCTCTCACTCGATGCTTCTAGTGACCACTTTTCTTGGATATTTCATCCATAGGACACAATTTCCTCTTATGAAGTCTTGGACCCATAGGAGTATCCTTCATGAATGCTAATGTTCTTTCCAATTTCCTGATCTCATCTTTAAGAGATGTGTTTTGCATCTATAATTAAATTACATTTACAGTGTGCTCTCCCAACTGAGCATCTAATGTTTGATCCTTTTCCTGTAATTCATGATTTTTATTCTCTATGCCATCATACCATTTTTCTTTTGCAGCCATTTGAACAGTTGTAGCTTGCATAGATGATACCAAATGTTGATTCCAAGACTCTAACATTGAAATCCTTTTGTCTCTTTTGTTAAGCAAACATTCATAGTGGGTTCCTTGCTCCATGAGCAATCAACCTTATACAATATCCTAACAAACCATTCTCACCCTTACATAGAAAATTTATTAAGCTGGTCAACCCATGGAATTGAGGGGCCTGACAAGTTTGTGGATCTATTGGATATATCTTCCCATCTAACCACAAATCCATATGAGTTTTTCCTTGATTTCGAAGAGCTACCAACACTTTCACTTGCTAAGGAGGATTCATTCCTCTTCAGAAATAGTGCGTTTTTTGCATCAATTTGAAAATGGATGTCCACCTTTTTCTTTTTCCTAAAGGCCTCCATGGTTTCATACACTTTCCACCTAGCACAACATAATATTGACATCAGCAAAGAACATATATATTCAACGCACAAAACTAATACCACATACACAAATCACATAAATAATAAATAATAAATAATAAATAATCATACCAAATCATAAAACTAATACCACATATACAAATCACATAAATAAAATGACCTTGCCTTAGAAAAACATAGTAAGACAATTAACATAGTAAATTACACAAAATAACATATGGTATAATTAAATATCACAAACATAATTAAACTGTTGTATGTAAAATAAATCAAAATTTAAAACAAACAAAATCAAAGTATTGTATGTAAAATAAATCAGAAATTAAAACAAATTATATCAAACATGCTTTAAAGAATACTGAATATCAATAACATCAGCACATATACATAATAAAATGACAGAAAACAAAACTAATATCACATACAAAGATGGCACACAAAATAATAATGACTTGCATAGCAAATTTAGAGGCACACTTGACTTTGTAAATCATAAATAAACAACACAAATCACATCAAAATACTACAAACATTGTTAAACTATCAAATGCAAAACATATCAAACACAATACTTAATTCTTGAAATAGAGATCTTTGGAGAAAAACGTGATCAAACTTGTTCTCCTCACTGGACCCTCTTGTATTACAAGAGGCTGAAGTAGATGGATCTTACTCTAGAACAAATAATATGCTGACAAACATCTCGAAATCTATTTCAAAATAGAAAATTATACATAGTAAGTGTGTAGAGACTACTCTTTTACTATTGCACTATTCTTACTTGTTAGAAAGCCTCTATGAGCTCACTTTTCATGAAAATTCTTTCAAATGTAAAAAAAAACAAAAACTTGTGAATGAATAGTACTTGATTCTTGAAAAAATGTGAACAAACTTATTCTCCTTAATGGCCCCTCTTGTATTCCAAGAGGCTGAAGTTGATGGATCTTGCTCCAAAACAAATTATATGCTCCCAAACATCTCGAAATCTATTTCAAATAGTCTTTTGTAGAAAACTACACATAGTAAGAGTGCAGTGACTCTGGTTGCACTATTCTCTCTTGTAAGAAAGCCTCTATGAGCACACTTTTCATAAAATTTCTTTCAAAACAAACAAATATTTTCAAACAATGTAGTAAAAGAAAACAACACAACTACACAAAATAGACTACAAACTAGTTGTTTCTTCAAAACTACATCATTGAATCTAAAATCTCATCATTTCCACTGTCTTGCATTGTTTCCCCCTTATAGACCAATGTTGAGAGATGGGTAAAAGAAAGATTGATTTTCATACAATGCCTGAAAATCAATCTTCTTTCATCCTTTCTCAAAGAAACTCATCAAGTATCTCCTTCTAAGCTCGAAACACCTTGACAAAATATGAAGAGGGGAGAGGAGAAGAGTGGAGATGAGGAGAGAGGGCACACCTAGAAAGCACACCACAAATGACTAACTGTACACTAGATTTAGTTCAAAATGTACAATATATACAAACCCATATAGGGTTAGGGTTAGGGGACATAACCATTTCCTGTATAGCACTCTATTGGGTTAGTGCTATGCACATATGATCACTATGCACACATGATCACATGATGTTGAGCGTGAACTCTCAACACCTTCCCTCAAGATCAACATTGAGAAGTAGGCCTTCCCTCAAGATGATGATTTTGGAAAATCGAAGAAGGACTGAGCATTACATATTCCATCAGACCCCTTTAATGGGAATGTCCTTCCTTTGCGTCAAACCAAGAGCTTGTCAGTGTTTCTTGAAAAGCTCTTTACCGAGTGGTTTGGTAAAGATGTTTGCAACATTCTCTTTGTTATCACAATGCTACAATGTGATGTCACCAAGTAACACTCTTTCTCTGATGAAGCTATCCTTGCTTCCTGTCACAATCAGATCATCTATGTACAAAAGTGCAATAGTAATGTCTTCCCCTTGAACTTTGTAGTAGAGAGTATGATCTGCATTGGACTTCATGTATCCCAGATCAGCAAAATACTTGTTGATTTTGCTATACCAACTTCTAGGTGCTTGCTTGAAGCCGTAGAGACTCTTTTTGAGATGGCAAGCCTTATTCTCTTTTCCTAGTTCAACATAACCTACTGGTTGTAGCATGTAGACTTCCTCATCTAGGTAACCATTGAGAAATCCAACTCGAAGTCTGCTCTCCCTAGTAGACCGTCTGAGCTGCTGTGGCTTTGCTTGGGGTGTTTCTGGCAATTCTTGCTCTTCTTCATCAACTTGTTCTGTAGATGATTGTGAAGTCGATGCTTCCATCTCCTGTGTATTTGAGGTCTTTCATTTTGCTTCCTCATTGAAGATTACATCTCTAGAAATAATGACTTTGTGGTTGATGGGATCATACAACTTTATGCTTTGCTTTCTTCACTGTAGCCAACCATGATGCATTTGCATGACTTCGCATCCAATTTCATGCGATGATCATCATGTATGTGGGCATATCCTATGCAACCAAATATGCGGAGATGTCCAATGTGTGGCTTGTGTCCAGTGAATGCTTCATAAGGAGTCATACCCTGTATTGGTTCAGTAGGAAGCTGATTAAGCAAATAGTTTACAGTGGCTATTGCTTCTGCCCAATAGTGATTTGGAAGATGCTTCTCACTAAGCATTGCTCTAGCACTATCTGCTAAAGTCCCATTCTTCCTTTCAGCTCTTGCATTTTGCTGAAGAGTATCTGCACATGTGAATTGCCTTCGAATGCCGTGATGTTTGCAAAAGTTCATGAATGCTGAAGACATGTATTCACCTCCTCTATCTGATCTCATGACTTTGATCTTTATGCCTGTTTGGTTTTCTACCATGGCTTTGAATTCTTGAAATTTGGAAAACACTTCAGATTTCTCTTTCAAAAACTAGACCCAACAATATCTGCTGTAGTCGTCGATGAAAGTCAAGTAGTAAAGTGAACCATTGATGCTGCGGGTCTGGGCATAAGCCCATACATATGTATGAATCAAATCAAGAATAGCTTGTGCACGAGAGGTACTTCTGACAAAGTTGGTTCGCTTTTGTTTGCTGAAGCAACAAGCTTCACAAACTTTTCCAAGAAACTGTAGCTTTGGAATCCCAATTGCCATATTCTGATTCTTGAGATCTAACAAGTACTTGAAGTTGACATGACCATATCTCTTGTGCCATTTTGCTAATAGTGACATCTATTGCGGTTGAGCTAACATGGCATGCTTTTCTGGTACTGTAGCTAGCATTCTGTATAAGCGTCCTTCCTTGACACCTTTTGCCACTAGCTGACATCGTTTGGATTTATCTTTGATAGTGCATTCATCTCCATTGAAGATGACTCGATAGTTGTGTTCCGTCATTTGACCTATTGACAAAAGGTTCTTGTTGAGCTTCGGAACATAGAGTACATCTTTCACCAATCCTTTCATACCAGTGAAATTGTTCATAGGGATAACACCTGTCCCTTGAACTATATTTGGTGTATTATCTGCTGTGTAGATGATATTTTTGTGACCTTCTAATGGTTTCATCTCTGTGAACCATTCCTAATGATTTGTCATGTGAGATAATGCACTGCTGTCGATATACCAAGGATCCTATTTTGCTTGGTCGACTTGATAGCTGAAATCCTCTTTGGGATTGCAATGAGTGTCTAGGTACACTGTATCAGTTTGCTGCATTTCCTCGCTTGCAAGAAACAT
Organism: Dipteris shenzhenensis; assembly: GCF_047967505.1. Classification (NCBI taxonomy): domain Eukaryota; kingdom Viridiplantae; phylum Streptophyta; class Polypodiopsida; order Gleicheniales; family Dipteridaceae; genus Dipteris; species Dipteris shenzhenensis. Next base: position 35,813,969 of record NC_141619.1, read on the forward strand.
ATTCCCATATTCATTTGCAAAATGACTGTGACTAGAATGTCCACCACAATGATTTCCTCTACCTCGAAAATTCCCTCGATTACTGCTGGATTGACCGCCTTGGTCATACTGCTTCTTGCAGCAATCTTTTTCATGGTGTCCAAACTTGTGACAGTAGTTGCACAGAATGTTTGACATGTTGGTGGATGCATTCCCTTGTCCTTGAAATCTTCCTCGATTGGATTGATTTCCTAGATACACTGTATCAGTTTGCTGCATTTCCTCGCTTGCAAGAAACATATTCCCATGTTCATTTGCAAAATGACTGTGACTAGAATGTCCACCACAATGATTTCCTCTGCCTTGAAAGCTCCCTCGATTACTGCTGGATTGACCGCCTTGGTCATACTACTTCTTGCAGTAATATTTTTCATAGTGTCCAAACTTGTGACAGTAGTTGCATAAAATGTTTGACATGTTCGTGGATCCATTCCCTTGTCCTTGAAATCTTCCTTGATTGGAATGATTTCCTAGGTACATTGTATCAGTTTGTTGCATTTCCTCGCTTACAAGAAACATATTCCCATGTTCATTTGCAAAATGACTGTGACTAGAATGTCCACCACAATGATTTCCTCTACCTCGAAAATTCCCTCAATTACTGCTGGATTGACCGCCTTGGTCATACTGCTTCTTGCAGCAATCTTTTTTATAGTGTCCAAACTTGTGACAGTAGTTGCACAGAATGTTTGACATGTTGGTGGATGCATTCCCTCATCCTTGAAATCTTCCTCGATTGGAATGATTTCCTCTTTGCTGATGCTGATGTTGCTAAGGATGATACTGATGCTGATGCTGACTTTGTTGATTTTGTTATTGATGATGACCACTTTTCTGGAATGATCTACCTCTACCTCTGCCTTTGCTTCTATCTGAAGCTATGAATGCTTGATCATTAGAATGACCTTTGCATGCTTGAATTGCTTGCGTCCTGAGTTCTTCACCAAGTACAATTGACTGAAGTTCTTCTAGTGTTGAAATTTGCCGTTGGATGGCAATACTCTAGACTAGATTCTCATATCCCTCTCCTAGTCCATTCAGGATGACTTGAACCAATTCTGCTAGGTTCATAGTCTCTCCTACTGCTGCAAGTTGATTGTTGTAGTCTTTTATCTGGAGTACATAAGCATGACCGGTTTTGCTACTGTTACGAAAACTCTGGTTGATTTGGTTTCTCAGTGTGAGAATCCTGGATGTGTTCTTTGACTTGTAGAGAGCTGCAAACATATCCCATGCTTCTTTCGATGTCTTGACTGTGTTGAGCTATCCTAGCATGACATCTTGCACATTTTGCTTAATCAAATGATAGGCGTACTTGTCTTTCTCATCCCATTCTGCTTGAGCTCGAGCAATGGCAGGATTTGCTATAGGTGCAGACACTATTTGTGTAGCTGTAGATGCCGTTGTAGATCCCGTTGTTGGTGCTGTGACAATAGGTGGAGTAGAGCTACTGCTGACTGGATTGTCCAATGGTCTAGGTGTAGATCCATCGACATATTCCCATTTGTCTTGAAGTACTAGAATGGTCTCCATTCGGTATTTCCATGTATCGTAATTGGGGTTGTCTAGCTTAGCAGATGCCTCCAGATTGAGGTTGCTAGTCGTAGACATGGTGCAAGAAAATGTACTCAAAGTGTCGTGAAAAATCTCTATATGAATCAACTACAAAAAAAACACTGACTGCAGCAAGTGAAATCTCTGAACTGTTTGTGAAGATAGAACTGCAATATATAAAATTTGATCTGTGTTACAAGGCTTGTGGCAAATGATGTCGAGAATAGCCAACAGGCTTTACAAGGCTGAAATGATGTGCACAATGCTGTGAAATAGCCGTGTAGGCTTTAAAATGGTGGCATGTGTGTGTGAAATCCAATGCTATTTGCCCACTAAACAATCGGTAATGCCTCCAAAAAAACTCTGAAGTTTGCTCACTGAACTGATGTATGTTAGGTTTTAGGTAATGTGATGATGTGAAACCATATGTGAACGTATGGATTGACTCCGAGTAGGTACTAGTCGGGAATTTTGGGCATGGCTTAGATTGGCAACTTGGGAAAATTCAAAGCTACTCTGATCTAGATTTATACCAACCATCAATCGATGAAACAACATCAAATAATTTCTTTTCTTTTGTTTTTTTTAAGTGCTCGGTCAGATGCGTCGATGTAGAGGCGAATGTGCATGTAGGAAGTGGATTTGAAGGCGAAGCTCAAATGTGAGTGTAACTTGTGCCAAAATGTGTGTGTGATGTGACGAACACGTAGAGCACAAAAAAACGAGCGACTTTCCTTTTTGGAGCACCCTCAAATTCTTCCTGGATCAAGAGATACGACTTGACCTAGGTGGAGGGGCAAAAGGAGTGCAAATGGTGCTCAATGATGATGTGGGTATGTAATATGCAATTCATTCCAATTTCTAAAATACATCATCATTTGCAATTCTTGTACATAATATGCAATTTCTAAAATAACATCATTGTTTGCAATTCTTGTATGTAAAATGCAATTCATTTCAATTTCTTTGACATGCACATCATGATGTTGCAAATAGCAGGTGGTGGCGTGTTGTGTGCTAGCCATTGATGAAGTTATTGATCTTTCCTAGCACACTTTACTCAGGGAGCTTATACCTCATGAAAGTGTGCAAGATAGATTTATAATTTCATCAGAGGCCATTTTGTGAAGGAAAATTTGCAGTTTCCATTTACAATTTGCAAAACAAAATTAGAGTGTAATTTTAAAGTGTCGGTTAAGTAACCATACTGATTTACATCAACCAACATTGCACCAAACATGAAAGTAGTAGGACACCATACTATTTAAGTTTAAAGTATACATGCCTAGTCACATAGAATTTGGGCACTATATATACATTATTTGTCATGTTCAATATGAGCAAAGTACAAGGAATGCTCATTTTACAAAAAATTTAGGTAAACTGCATGTGGCCAAAAAAATATATGTAGTGCCCATTCTGCAAAAAAAACTTTTACATAGGTGGCCAAGTATCAGAAAGCAAGCCACAAAATTTAACAGCTCATAATCGCTCAAAGTAGTGTCACCTTGGTGGTCCACACGAACAGTTGCACTGGTGGCAATTGTTCAACAGTAGAGTGAAGAGGCCGCATAGCAAGACCATTAGTACCAGGGTAGCCAGGATGGAGAGCAGGGTGATCAACATGATCACAAGATGATTGAGTGTGTAAAGAATATTGATTTGTAAAAACACAATGATTAAAATTGCTCAACTGTTTAGAATATCGTAACATTTAAAATGCAGCACTCAAAACTCTTGTAAACAAATATACGCAGAAGAAGATAGCAATTTGCAAATACAAAATACAACATGGGAACATATTATAATTCCTTGCATCATCTCCAAAATTCATTAACAAAATTGATATATGTGATTACAATATATGTCATTCAACTTATACAGGAATTATAATCTTTGGAACCAAGGATCTACTGAAAATGTTGCTTCAATGCCAAGAACATACAATTCACAAGCCTAAGGAGCATTGCAGGTTGGACATGTACTCCTAACATTTAAATTATTTACTAGGCATGCTAGGTGAAACTGTTGGTTACATGAGAGTGCATAATAGCCGATCATCATATTAAAACGGTCTTGGCATATAGGACATAAAGGTCCATCATCCACAAAAGTAATACATGCCGGAATGGTAGAGGGTTTTTTGACATCTAGGCCACAAAATTAGGATCCAACTTACGAACATGGCCTCCTTATTCAATATGTTGGAGTGCGGCCTGTGCATCTCGTACTTGTTGACAATATGCAACGGAGATGCAGCATTGCTCCTCGTATGCATTTTAGATGTCTTGCCTATGTCCAGACTATTGGAGCAATGCATTCAAGAGATTCATCTCAGTATAAATGTGTTTATAAGTGAAAAACAAGTGTGTGTGTGTGTGTGTGTGAGAGAGAGAGAGAGAGAGAGAGAGAGAGGGGGGGGGGGGCGACGGTGGGGGGGGAGGCGAGGGCGGGGGGGGGGGGTGTTCTTTGGAGATATAGAGGGAAAAGGAGAATGCTTTTGAGTCTCTTTTCATTAGTTAAAATTTTTAAAGAATAGAAAAAGTGAGCACAAGTATGGAAAATGCATGATTCTGAATCTCCATAATCTAGATGCTAAACAATGCCTATTGTTACCCTACTTGCAAAAGGAGTGCCATGATCTCGCCTCGATGAATGAACTTAGAAAAAGAAAGAAACGAGGAGTGTCATGATCTCACGCAAATTGAGTGTCATGATCTCCCCACGATGAATGGAGTTACAAAAAGATAGAAACGAGGAGTGTCATGATCTCACACGACTTTGAAAATGTGAGTCCAAATATGGGAAACATAGGATTCTCAATTTCGAGGATTCGAGATAGTGTAAGAAATGTGTGAGTGCACCACATGCACCATGATGTGGGGTGGATAAATGATGGAAAGAAATGAGGTAAAAAGAAAGGGAAAGAAAGGAGGTGGTGTGTAAAAAAAGGAAGTGTGGGTGGAAGGAAGGAAAAGTTTAGAGAAGCACCAAATGAATATCAACATAAACTATTGAAGCCACATGAATATAGGTGCATCAATGGTGCATATAAGGTGGAACACTTTTTTTTAAATGGTAGAGCATCAAGTAATAACTCTTAAGTGGTGAGCATTATTATTCACTTTGAAGTGTGAATTTGCAAAAAGAAAATATGCATTGTTGGACCCATATTTCCAATATCTCATTCATTTTTGTGAACAATTGTTGTAGCTACTTTAAATCTCTATAATAGTAGTCACTAGTAGCTCTTAACAGGTGACCACACTTATTGAGTTTGAATTGTCAAATTGCCCCAAAAAAAAAAAAGAACACATGTTGGACCATATTCCTAAAAATCACATCCATTTGTGTCAAGTTATACTGGAAATCTCGATAATAATAGTCACTAAGAGTGCTCTTATCTTGAAAACAGTGTTCACCAAAAACATTTTGTGAACCAATACCAAAACCAAAAGCATCGAAATTTACAAGTTTTTTCACTAAAATGAGCTCAAAAATCTTCTCTCCCAAAATTGGACGGTTTTTGGTAGATTTAACAATTCACCTAACTAGTCTAAACCTCTCTTTTTGGTGACACTAAAGCTTGGTTTTTAGTGAACACTCGTGGATCGAACCACCCACATGGTGAATTAAACGTGAATCCATACAAAAGGGACTTATTAATCCATTAGGCATTGTCTGACCACCGAATCAGTACAAGTTTTAATGGCATCCTGCACCTTCAACAATTGCAATGGCTTCCTCCACCTTCAACAATTGCCTTCTTCTTGCTTCTTCTCCTCACTTGGCCAGCCTCATCCTCTTCCTCCTCTTTGCAAAATTTGCCACCTCCCTCACCTTTCCATACCAAGATCATTGCCATCCTATCATCTCAGCAATCACCCCACACCACTTGTCACCTTCCTCCCCCCCTCTAATCACCTCTTCCTTGCCGGATCTCAGCTTCCACTACGGATCTTTTGACGGTGGGTCTCCCATTTTCCCCCCTAGTGCTTATGATGTCGGCTTCTCCATCAACGGTTTTAGACGAATCCGCCTCTCCATAAGCAAAACGAAAGACGTGACTGATGCCAACCAAGAGCCTGCTGGGTACGACATTGTCGATGGCTTTACAGTCTTGTCGAGCGACAGACGCACTTGGTCTGGGAAGGTAAAGGGAGTGTGGATTGCCAATTTAGGCCATCTTTGCTTGGCAGCATGTTTCCAAGATCTGCATGTGGAAAATCAGGTAGACTGCCAGGTGAAGATGAATTTCCGTTATCCAGCAGAGCCATCGATTACTCAGCCGATTGTCAAGGGGAAGCTGGAGAGTCTGAGGAACCATTCCGACCCTCTCTTCTTCCAACCAATAACGATCACTGCTATTCCGAATCGACCGTATGTTTTCACAAAGACAGAAGAGCTACGTGCTATGTGTGGTTCACAGCATCGTGATGTTCCTGCACGTGTCGAAGTTTTGAAAGATGGATTGACTGCCTGTGAATGGCTTCCTAATTTGCTCACTCAAGAGTTGGATATCGTATGGCAGCCTCAATGCAAAGATTCAAACTGTAATGTCTCTGGAGGTATTGACCGTGGATCTCCAAAGATCCTCACTGCGCGCCCGAAAGTAGAGTGCCGGCACGGGTTGGTCCATGGCTTCTTTGCTCTTGGTAACTCGTGGATGCAGTGGCGGCCAGAAGTTCTTGCTGTTGAGGGCAAGTGGGATTCAACCCAAGGCCAATTCTGCATGGCTGCTTGTCATTTCAGCGAACTCAGTGGTGATTCAGTGACACTCGAATCTCCTGACTGTGACATTGTAGTAACTCTACAATTCCCAATCAGCCTTGACCTGATCTTTCGATATGCCGTCCTGGGACATGTGAAGAGGAGCCACAACTCAACATCTCCATCCTTCAAACCCTTCTCTTTCCGAGGGGCCAATGCAAAACTTGGACTGAGCAGGACGCTATCATCGGAAATGAGGTACTCGTATACAAGGGATGGGTTGGAGCAGGCGCAGAACAAGTGTCAGGCTGATAGCGCAGACGAGGAAGAGGAAAGCAAGAAGGGATCTTCGAAGCTCATGTACCCAGATGGGAACATACCCTCAGATCTTGGATTCTCATCTACATTGAAAGCTTCCTCAGGGGAACAGAGACTCGCAACTTTTAATATACTCTCAATCGACAAGAGGATCTACGGGAGGTTCGATCGCGAATTCGCGCCCTTACGTGCACCTTGGGAAGATCACATGAATATCAGCTTCGATGTGGAAGATTTTCCCTGGCAGGCGCATCAAACTAGTTCTTCCTCGGACATGCTAGTCTCTGCAGAGGGTGTGTATAACCGGAGGACCGGGTTGCTATGTTTGATTGCTTGCCGCAATATCGATTTTCCAGCACAGGATGCATACCGTCTTGAAGACGGTGACAAGGATTGTCAAGTACATGCGACGATCCAGTACCCTCCTACAAACCCATCCATTTCTGTTCATCATGATATTCGTGGTCGAATCATCAGCTTGAGGGAGCACAGTGATCCACTCTTTTTCGCACCCATCACTCTATCTTCAAGTTCGAACTTTTATCGAGAGCAAGGCTCCGCTTCTATCCATCAAATGGATTGGGAAAGCGTCATGGCATTAATCTCCGTTACAATGGCAGCTGTGTTAGTAGGTATTCAGCTTCTTCATGCTAAGTGGCATCCAAGTATACTTTCACATGTGTCCTTGTTAATGCTCTATGTTCTCAACTTGGGCTATCTGATTCTGCTGGTATCGAACGTCGAGTTAATCTTCCCTCGAATGACTAGGAGACGTACACCTTTGATATTTGGGCAATTGGAATGGCTTCGTCTATCCGAGGTGCTAGTGAGGATCATGGCCACGGCGGTGTGTTTCTTACTCTTGCGCCTTATTTATCGAGCACAAGTTAGCAAAGCTGCAGTGTCTACTATAGAGGGGCCCTGGTACATGGAAAGGAAAGTCCTATACGTTTGCCTCACAGCTTACGTCCTCGGGGGATTCATTGCCTGGATAGTTCCTGCAACTAAAGGTGGAACGTTGTTAGCAGCAATTAAGGCATACTCAGGTATCGCTATTGACTTCTTCCTGTTCCCGCAAGTGGTGGCAAACTGTTTGTGGGGAATAGAGGACAGAATACTCTCCCGTTCATTCTATTTTGGAATGACATTGCTGAGGTCGTTCCCACATCTTTACGACTTATGGAGGGCATCCACATTTGTTCCACGCCCCACGAGCTCGTATTCCTATGCCATTCCAACTTGGAATTACTATTCGAGTTCTTGGGATGCCATCATACCATGTGGAGCTTTCCTTTTGGCTATTGTAGTCTTCCTTCAGCAGAGATACGGTGGGTCGTTTCCCTTACCACGCACTTGGAGGCAGAAAACAACTTACGAGAAGGTTTCTATTACTACATCCTAAGATCCATTTCTTGGTGCTCTGCTTACCATTTAACTAGATTGCTTGGCCAGCTGGGCTCTTGATGAATACTTCTCTCTTTTGCTATCTTGTTGAGGTTCACATGAGTCACGTTGTCAGAAATGATGCAGAAGATTGATGTTCAATTGCAACCTTTTCTTGAGATTTTGTTATCATCCAGTCCTGCTTGCACTTTGATGTTGTTCATGTCGACAGTAAAACGTAGTTTTTCTTTTTTTCGGAGGAAGACTAATTCCTATTCTTTGCACTGTAAGCAAATCTATTGTCATTCCACTTTGAGCAAACGACGGGGAGATGTATTTCAGAAATGTATAAATAATAAATCAAAACCAAATTGAGACAGAAGCATGCAACTGTGACAGGAATAATCCAAACCCAAAGCTGCATTGCATGTACGACAAAAGTTCCAGCACCATTTGCAACTTCATTGGATCCCTTTTTTCGAAGGCACAAATGTTTATTTTTTGGGTCAAATTATGTTCCTACGCTTTAGGAAATAGTACTTCCGCGCTCTAGCCAGATGGCCCTCGAGCGTGTTGTAACCTAATGGACCTACTGTGTTGTGGCTCCTTATGTAGTACTGCTCTAAAGTTCGTGCTTTGTCTATAGTGTCTGTTGTTTCCAAAACTTTGATTTCGAAATTTTCTTCGAAGGGCTTGTAACGCTGCAAGTCCTCTTTCATTTTCGCCGGTGGTTTTTTATTGTGTTGTTTGATCCTCCGCGGCAGGTCCGTCGTGCTTCCTATGTATTTTCTGTTGTTGGGCTTGCACGTGATGCAGTAGACGACGAGGCTCGCACGATTCCCTTGCGCGGGCGCTTCAGTGGAGGCTCCTCCATCTCGAGGCTCGCGTCTTTGAATGTCGTACCTGCGTTAACATTGACAATTACGTTAGTCATTGATGTTTTCGGTCTTTTTTTTTTCGTTTGAGGTCCATAATAGAATGCATTTATTTACTTGCCCTGGTTTTTCTCTGTTGGCGTGAAAGGATCGTTTCCAATACTGAAGCGCTCCTCGTATAAGTCCCTGTCGAAAATATACGTAAGCTTCTCCAGTGTCGTCACCGAGTGCGTCGCGTCGTGCGTCCCTCCAAATTGTTCCATGAATTGTTCGAGTATAGCCGTTCCTTGATCGCGCGTCGTGTCCCTCAGCAACTCCAAGGATACGTTGTACCCGTAATGCAGCAGCTCGCACGCATACGCTGTGATCCCTTTCGTCTTCGTGTCTAGTAGCTTCTGCCCCTCCAAACTTTCCATCATCCTATCGGTCTCATCGAACTCAATGTCAAGCTCGACAAGGATCTCTTTGAGGAGTCCTGCAGGAGAAGTGCAATCCATGATGAGTTTGTTGTTCTTGCAACTCGTTAATTCTTTTTCTCAATTGTTGCGGTTTTTTTTAATTTTCGGAAGCATTACGTACCATTTGCGAATCTCAAGCCTCCCGGCTGTCTTTTAGTTGCAAACGCCTATTGCAGTTGTCAATGAAGTCGCGTAGTTCCGCATACGTGTTGAAGCCGTTGATGTAAGCTCCCGGACGTTCTCCTGCATTGTTTGCTAGCCGGAATTGCTTTGTGGTTAGGAAGAACCTCCTCTTTGCTGGTGGAGGTTTTGTTGCCGTCGCGTTGCTTTTGTATAGCTCAAATAGCTGCTTGCAGGCACGACTTATTACACCGTCTTTTCAAATGAGCCGTCTTTTTAAATCTTCAAGAAAAAAAGATTCTTTCATGCTGGTGGAATTTACCTTGTCTGCGTCCATGTCTTATGCTGCAATGTCCCGAGCTTTCTGATTCTCTGCACCTGTTCTCGACAATAGACAAGATATTAAAACCATTTTCCTTGCACGCATGTTTGACGTAACATATTCATGACTTGTCTCTGCCTTTTTCAATCTCTGGTAGTGAATACCTTTATGCACGTGGTTGTGTTGTCGGCTGTGAGAACTCTCGTGGAATTGGTCTGAATATGTCTGGATGTGGGCAATGTAGTATGCGCAGCCTCGTTCTCTCAGTCACTCTGGACAACATCACGTATGCTAGGCTAGGGGCAAACACTCCTCGAAATATGAGCAGCACTTTGTTCGATATGGTTGCGCCTTGGGATTTGTGTCCCGTGATAGCGTATGCTAGGGTTAGTGGAAATGTGGACTTGTGGAACCATTTTCCATTTATTGCCTTTCGCTGATGCTTCGAGCGTCGTAATGTGAGCACGGCCGCTGTTGTGTCCACGACGACAGTGATACCGTTGATTTCTCCCCTGCTAGTTGCATTGATGCTCTTGATTTTGCACATTGCTCCATTTGCGGCACCTATTGCGAGGTCGATGTTTTCCATTATCATTGCCTTCGCCCCCACGCAAATTTTTCCTATCTCGTTGAAGCTTTTGTCCTCCAACCATTCTTTGAGAGCTGGTTCGCTCGCGGCGTTACTGTGTATTTGAACATGCACAATCATCTCAGGAGTGTTGAATTTCTCCACAAGCTCATCGTTGAAGGTAGCGACATCGACTCTGTGCGTGCAAATGATGGTTGTTTTGGCATCGATGAAGTGGCATGCACCTTGCTTGTCGACAATGCACTGCCCCAAACAGTCGGAAATCTCGTCAGTTGTGGGCGTCCTGAGTCTTATGGTATGCAAGAATGCCAGGAACGGCATGTCTCGTGCATGTCGCACCGAGAATTGCATGTGGTACATTTTTGCTTGAGCCCAATGCGCGGAGGACGTGATGTGGCACGGCTCGTAGAGATCCTCGCGGTGTTTGCAGACTGGCGGTAATTGCGCCAGGTCACCAAAAATTATGAGCATTTTGTGTCTGAATGGCTCATGCAATGTGCCATTAGTCACATTGACGATTTGTCTTACCACGAGATCGAAAGTCATCCTTGTTAGCATGGACATCTCGTTAATGATGATCGCGTTGGCTTCCTTGATTGCGAGGTGTCGCTCATCCATCTCATGGATGTTCAGTGGGTACTGACTGCTGCGCACAGGGATCTTGAATTGGTAGTGTACAGTGGTTGCAATCCCGCTCAGCCGCGTCGCAGTCGCCCCTGTTGATGCACAGAGTATTGCCGTTTTGTTTTGCGCTACCAGATGCGAAACATAGTACCGTATCAAGAAGCTTTTGCCGCTACCTGGTGTTCCACAGACAACGTGCAGCCCCGAGCTTGTTGAAGCTAGGATTTCGAAGACTCTTTGTTGTTCTACTGTCAATGCGGCATTGGCGACGGTGCGAAACTCGACCATTTTTTCCAACATCCTCGTGCGTGTTGGCCCTTCGACGGTTTGCTGGTCGATGTTAGGCACTTCCATCGGGCAGTCTCGGATGATGGCAACCTTTTGCAATATCATATTGATCAACTGGTCCGTGTGGTCAGTCGCTAGCAAGTTCCTTTGCATGTATTCGGTCACATACATCTCGAGGTCCTCGTTGCTCAATATGAGGCCGCGCATTTGGCATTCGACAAAGTAGGATCTAGCTGTGTTGGCAGGTGATATGAGCTCTGTTTCATTCCTGAAGCTGAGTTTTCGCAAGAGCACGTTGTAGAAGTACCCCTCTGGTTGATGTCCAGGGTGGTAGTCAGTGAATCTGACTACTCGCTCACATTTTGCGATCCTGTTGCCTAAGAGGTCAAGACCGACCGTTCCACGTTGCGTTTCCTTGGGCTTTTGGATCACATATTGCCTATGGTAATCGTAGAACGTGCTATCCTCGATGACGCTCGGTCTCCCGCAGTATATGTCGACCGGGTGCAGGGTGACATTGTTGTTTCGCGAGATGATGCGTTGTCTTAGAGATGGTGGCGAGGAGTCGACATAGTGAACGGTCTCGCTCCTTGTGATTGTTGGTATCTGCATGCAGTTTAGCGCGGCCTCTGTTGGAGAGGTTGGTTTTGATAGGAGGCTCGCGGCGATGAGTTTCAGCTTTACTTCGTCGAGATGTTGCAACCCCAAACGCGAGGCGTCTTCTGAACGGATGTTCAGTTTGCCCATTGGTTCAGATTTCATCGCGTACTTGAGGAGGTAGTGAGAGATTGAAGAGTTTGTCAGCCGCTGTATGTTCATGTGCGCACCCCACAACAGTAACACGGAAGGGTGGTAAGGGACGACGTTTCGGTGCTCATGTCCCGGCCGGTAATACAACCAACGTTGCGTCAGAGGGTCGAGGATGGGTTCATATTCTGGCTGTGTTGCGAAAGGGAAGCCGTGCTTGCAATTGTGGTGTGACGGTCTGACGTAGCACGCTTTCCTGCATACGTGCAACTGCTTCCTGAGAACTAGTTCTTGCAGCCTTGTGTTTCGAGGATCCAGGGCCTCATCCCTGGGGACGTAAGCCGCAATCTCATTTGCAATTCGCTGACGGTCATCATGGTGGACCCACAATATGACATGGGCGTGTAGGGAGCCCCTGTTTTGTATCTCATAACGAACGACATGGTGTTGTATTCGGCCAAGCAGACCGTCGGATGAAAGCAAATGCTTGCGCATGAACATGTGGAAGCGTGCGTGGAAAAGTGCCACGCATTCAACAGGACAGTCCTTCCAAGTGAATTGCGCATTATAATGTGTTGCGATGCTCTCGATCACATTAATTTCTTGCCACTGTGTATCAGTGACCTCGTCTGCAGTGAATGTCAGAAAGAAATCTGGGAGGCCCCAAGCATCAACCATCGTTATGAGGTCCTTCAGTTGCCGTCGATGCCACGATGGGGACCCCGGCATTGTTGATGGCATGCTGTAGCGAAGCACGTGTCTCATTGCGTCTTCATCGGTCGTGGCAGGGTTGGCTTTCCTATATTGGTCGATGTCTCATTGCAAGCATGTAGAGTTGCTTGAATTGGCAATCATCACTGCCTGCTTTAACTGGAACATGATCAACAAGTACGGCTTGTAGAGCGTGTAGATAGAGAATAAGGTGCATATTCTCATTTTCACATAGTTGCTGAACTGTATGCAGCCATCATAGTAGCCCCGTCTGAAAGGGAACAGGAAGGGGAACACTGCTGACTCCATGGTTATGCCAACGCATGCAATGCCAGCTGCTGCTACTCCGTCGACGTGGAATGAAGCGACCCTCTTTGAAAGCATTTCTGTACCCCGTAGCTGTATGGATGCAAACTCATGCTTGTCCCTTGCATCAAAGGCGCGACGGTTCGCGGGGTCCACCATGTTTTGCAAAAGCAGGAGCTCAGGCTGAGATTCCGCTATTGACATTAACTCGAAGGGAGATGTCTCATCGTGTAGTTCCAAGATACCTGCAATGGTTTGAGGACTCAAGATGCACATACCCATCTTGATGTCCGCACGCTTTGCTAAAGAATTGTACTTGCGCAATATTGGATTGTTCTCGATGTTGTATGCGAGCACAGCTGACAGCTCATTCGTCACGATTTCTTGAGCCGAGCTTAGTGGGACATTTCGCCAAGATATTAGAGGATTGTCTAGAAGTGACCTTCGATCGAGTGTGCCACGAGCAATCGCATTTGCAGTCGTGGTAACTGAAATGGATACATCTATGATGCTTAGCAGTTGCGTGTGGAGGTGGTTTGTTTTAAGCAACTGCCGAGAGTACTGTGGCATCAACCGCACAATGTATCTGCTCCGCTGGGCATCTCGTGTGCAGCTTTGGCATTTCCAGTAATTCACTTGCATGCCCATATTCTCGCAGGCATCCAAAAGTATCATGTTTCCGAGTGCGGCGCTGTGGCTCGAGATGCCTATGCCTTGCGAAGAAACGATCCTTTGGTTTGCAAACAGTAGCGTGGTTATGCCACAGACACCGCAGATTTGAAGGCTAGAGAAAATAGCCGCGCAATTACTAACCCATTGCTTGTATCTATTTGCGATGGTCAACCACGATGACGTAGCTGGCCTCAAGGACATCTTTCTTGATGTTATATCAAGTTGAATAGCTCGACCTCTGGCTGCTCTGAGCGTTGACGAATGGTCATGTTCGAAGGAGTTTCCGGTGGTCATTTCTACATCGTGACATGAATCGATGTCTTATGTTCAGGTTTAAACACCTACAGGGATTAATAATAAAAACCATCCGAAACTTTGCTACAATTTCACTCACGTGGTTTTGTCTAAACGCAACAGGAAAAACAAAATGGGCTGAACCTCTATCTTTAGAAGGTGAAAGAATTGATAAAATAACTTGAATCAAGCAAATACATTTTGTTGTGCGTACCTTTAGGAGAAGACACTCGTTTGGAGGCTGCAAACATCTCGAAAACAGAAGTATTGCAGACATGATTAGTATGTTGGTCGAACCAAGCAAATGTAATGTTCCCTTGCGGAAACAGAATGTGCGAAGAAGTGTGCATGCTCAAGATGAGGTGTAAAAAAAAAAAAAACCATACGTAATGTATGGTGGAGAGCCGGCACATGTCTCTCCAAAAATTATATATCATAGGGGAACGTGCCATCCCCCCGTTTCGAATAGTCACCTCCAGTGTTGGAGGTGTAGCGCATTAATGCGGACCAGAGCAACAGACAGTGCAGAAACATTTCAGAATTGAAATGACCGTACATTCTACTTACGTGGAGTATCCTTTGTGACGTCCACAGCTCGACGAGAAGTCGCCTATTTCTTTGCTGGAATGTTGGAATCTGAAAAACAATCATGATTAGTCAATATGCATTCCTCATGTTCTGCATGTTTGGATATGTTGGTTAGCATATGTGCAATTTCCTAAAGATGATAAATTCAAGCACAAAAGCTATACACAATCCAACGATCAAAAATGTTCAAACCATCAAGGTAATCATCTTCACACATCTTCGAGCAGTTGTAGTTACAATTTTTGCCTTTGCAAGATTCCAAAAAATTACGACTATGGAAATATAAAAGTGCGTATAAATAACATCTTATTATATCTAAAATGATTCACTATGTCCATGACTTATGAGTTGGCAATAGTTATCATTGACACTTTTGCAAACTTTGATCAGATCGCAACAATTATTGATGTTTGCAACTATTCATAAAGATTACAGGGATATAATCAGATAAGGAGATACTTTAATAACATTACTATATGACAGATTGAGATATGGGGATATCATTCAAGGTCTTCCGAAAGTTGAGCAGTTGTTGGAATCTCGTTCGATCGCTTCTGTTTCAGCGGGAATCGAAGATATTTCTAGAAAATGGAATAGGGGTGTTATATGACTAATTGGGAATCTTCGGAGTCATTTTCTGAGTGCTAGAATAAGTGTGGAACAGTGTCAATTGGTTCTGATTGACTAAATCTGAAAGATTTATGGATGTATATCCGTCTATATTAAACCCCTTCAACAGATCAACGCTGGTTTATAAGATGAAGGCTGTCCTTCTCGTATTCCTCCTCCTGAGAGTTTAACATCCCCCTACCTGCTCAAATCTCAAACCCTCCGTAGCCTCGAGCATAGCGTACCTCACAAACTCTACCTTGCCTCCTTACCTAGCTTCCACAAAGATTTGCTACGAGAGGAGAGCTCTCTCAACAAGGCCCTACAGCATTTACTTGAGCATCTCTACCTCGCTATCAGTCTATACGCCATGTTTCAAGGGGACATCTTCACAGCTCTGGCGTCATTGCTTCTTCAATGAAAGACAATCACGGAGCCTAGTCCAAGCAGCACGTCTTCTTGTTATGTTCATAAATTTTGACACTGCAAAATGAAAGAAATCGTTGGCAAAGATCAAGCGTGCCCTTCCCCCTCCCCACTGCCAGAAACGAGTAGCCAGGAAGATATAATAAATTGCGAGGATGATGACGACCTTGCAAGGAAGGCAACCGCCTCAGAAGATATGCTCACTAGGAGTACCTCTCCCTCGCTCGAACAGCAATACAAAATTCCGATTCGTGAAAGGATTCCTTAGGATTTCATTGGGGAATCCAATTCTATGCCGATGCGCGGTTTCCTCAACGTATGTCGAAGGTGAATCCGCTAGTTTGAATCAATCCTTCGTGTTTCCATGGCGTAGAAGTCGACTGGTGAATCAGATTTGTTGGATCACCTCAAGGCATCGGACGAATTGGCCCTCGAAATTCCCATAAGCTATGGTGAATCGACACCCCAATATGCTTCGCAGCCACAGGAACGTAGCCCCATCTACTCTTCACCTCGAGCTTTCACGCCCTTGTCTCAGACAATCCCTATGAAGCATGGACTTTGCGATGTCGCTTGGGCCACAATCCTGGCTTAGATGTCCTGCCTCTCCCCTTGCACGGTAGCGACTAAGGTGGATCTTGCCGTATACCGAGTGCCGTAAACGGTGTTGTGGGTTGTAAGCCTACACATGGTTTAGTTCATCGATGGTTGTATGGCCCCGTAGATCATGCAGGACCTATTACTCAAACTGTGGAAGACAATGCGTTGATGTTGGGAGTGCTCGCTGGTTGGGACCGCATCGATAATAGAGCAAACGCCATCGCAAGAAAGATGGAAAAAAAGATAGACTATGTTTCTGAATTGAAGAGAGGCGTACAAGGCATGCAGATAGGAATTGTCAAGGAAGGGTTTACAGCGCCCATGATGGAGGTTGATGTGGTAGCGGTGACAAACGAAGCGGCAAAGCTCCTGGAGCAGATGGGTGTGGTGGTGGAGAGCGTGTCGGTGCCTTTGTATAGCGCTGGCTGTAGTATTTGGGTTTGGTACGTGCTAGAAAGATTTGTGGAGAGTCTCTTCTATTCAGGCGAATCGATTGAGGTGTTGGGGGTGGACGAGAATGGCAGAGTACAACCGAGGAGCGTTTATTGCGAGAGCGCCTTCTAAGTGTAGGTGGCTGTCCAGCACAACCAGTTCGGGAAGCACAAGCTCAAGCTAAGCATTAGCAAAACTTACAAGCTAGTTTTTGAAAAAAAAATCACGAGTTGTCTATGTTAGGCGATGTTAAAAGTAGCTCCAAAAGAATTTGCATTTACAGGCTTACAGAGCCTTCATGTACGAGACGGCTTTCGTTCGTCCGTTTTGCCTATATTTAAAGGTTTTGCCTTGGCTTTTTACGCAGCTTTTCAAAAGCTTTCAAAGCTTTTGGGCTTTCAGAATTTAAAAAATCTAAGGGTGTATATTGTGCCATGTGGAAGCACATGATTTCAGAATTTGAAAAAACGTCCTAGTGCTGGCCAAGTAACTAGTACTCTTGGTGCTTAATGTAAGTTACTGTCTTTCCATGCTGCTCACTTTATAGCATTGGTGCTATACTCGTCATTTTTCAGTGCATAATAAATAGTCACACTCCCAAGCAGTCATTACCCTATTAGTAATTTCACGAGGTCACATTGTTTGAAATAATTAAGTCGATTTATATTGCTAGGATGGCTCAATTGCCACGTTAACATGAAGTAGCCGCCATTCTACATAGTTTCCATTTTCTTCTTAATTCCTTTTAGGATCTCTCTTCTTTCAATACCCCACAGCTCAAACTGTGAAATTTAAGAGCGTGGATGCAAGGAAGAGATGAGAAATCATTGCCTTGTGAAATTTAAGAACGTGGATGCAAGGAAGAGAGGAGAAGTCATTGCCTTGTATTGCATAGAATCTGTGTACATGTAGAAGAAGAAAAAGGTAGTTATTCAGTTAGAGAGGATGTGTCCTCTCTCTCTCTCTCTCCCTCTCCTGGGGCGCCAACTCAATATGTATTATATTACTACCCTCGTCCCTAGGCTATAGGATACAAGGTCTATATAGAATATGCATGCATGGATTTCATTAAAAAATTTCAATTCTGCAAGGGGAGAAAATGAAAATCTCATGTCCCCCTCCCATAAAATATAAGGTACTACCTTGAAAAATATGCAAGATTTTAAGATTTTTTCATATTTTTCATAATATGAGGCCCAAGGGTGGGGTCTTTTGGATGAGGGGAGGTAAAACATATAATAACCCATCTCCTTTCAAATTAATATGACTTTTTCATGTGTTACCTAAATTTCAAAGTGTAAAGACATATTTGAAGCTCTTTAGTGTAGCACACAACCATGCACTTTAATTAATTTTTTGTACTCATGGCATATTGTTAAATTCATCTCATACTCAAGATTTTTATATATATTCTTACTAAAGGGAGTTGCTCTCTCTCTCTCTCTCTCTCTCTCTCTCTCTCCCTCCAACTCTCTCCAAGTGAAAGTTTACAAATCTCAACATTTGTATGCTTTTTAGTAAGTTTACAAATCAAATCCCAATGAAACCCTAACAATGCATTTATTTGGAAAAAATGGTTTTTATACCAATACTATCCATCTCTCTCTCTCTCTCTCTCTCTCTCTCTCTCTTTCACACACACACACACACACAAATTCTCTCACATGTGTGCACATGGTCAAGTGTATGTATGCTCATGTACATGTATATGCCTACATGTATACACATGCATATGTGTGTGCTTGCCTATGTGTGCACATAGGTCATGTTGTGTATATACACATATACATGTGTGTTGAGTCTTTGGGTACATGTGCATGTGGTCTATGCTTATGTACATGTGTGTGTATCTTACGGAGATCTTGTGTGTTTATTTCCCCATATAAACACAAGCAGGACACAAGCATACACACATAGAGACATACATGTATAATAACACCACATGCACATACATAGAGATACACTCACACATGTCGAGACAATCAACATACAGGTGGACACACCCTAACATCTGTAATAATGCATATTGAGATAGGAAAAACCTCCACATGGGCACAGATATACACACATACACACGTGCACATGAACATATGCGTGAGTAATTATGTGTAGGTTATATCAATGTGTGTGTGTGTTTATTTGTATGTACATGTACTAATGTATGTACATACGTGTGCTTGCATATATACGCATGCACAAACTTACATGTTCAACTCTAATGTTAGACTTATCCATTCATGATGTACATGTGTCAACTATATGTTAGACTTATGTTCACACATCCAATTTGACTTCTCTCTTTGAGAATCTGGTTAGAGAAGCTTGTAATGTGGATATGTGGCCTAGTCCACCTTAGGAATATCTATATCTATACCCACATCGCTATGAGTTCTTTCTCAAAGGTTATTAGGGGTCGTGTCTTACATTGCAAGCTTTTGCATCACCATAGCTCCCTTCTCTCTCAAGCTGGTAGCTTGAGCCCTTATTTTATATATTAAATATAATATAATATATAGTATATTCTCTCTCTCTCTCTCTCACACACACACACACACACACACACACACACACACACACACACAACCATAATATATAATACATAATATATCATGTACATGTATCTCAGAGCATCCCTTCATTGCTTGAGAGTGAATGTCTCTGACTTTCTCCAAGGGCCCTATTTTTACAATGCTCCCATCAATTTTTGTCCCCCACATCTCTCTCTCTCTCTCTCTCTCTCTCTCTCTCATCCTTTTGATCTCTCTCACGCTTGTAGCCCGATCCTTAATAATATATATTAAATAATATGTAATGTATAATATATAATATATATATATATATCTCAGGGTAGTAATATATTATATGTAATATATTATGTACATGTATATTTAGTGCATCCCTTCATTGCTTGCGAGTGTATCTCTCTAACTTTCTGCAAGCACCCTATTTGTACAGTGTTCCTATCACTTTTTGTCCCCACATAAAGCATTGCCATATTACTACAAGTCTACAATATGCCAGTGTAAGTATGATGATTTGGGATTGTGCCCCCTTGCTACATCTATGCATAGAGTTCCATAGTTAGCGGACTGTCTTCCTTTTGGACATAACCCAAGATCATGGCAATCTAGGAAGCCACATCATAATGAGGCAGCTCATCAAGGCATGACATGCATCCTCTATGCTTCCACATTTCACATAAGTATCCACAAAAGTGGTACCTACAAATGAATGTGACTCAAAGCCACTTGTTAGTAATTCAGTACCTATAGCTCCAAAGCCCACCCACCATCTTCCTTCTCGTGGGACTGCATCATATCATGATCTCATCATGATGCACCATCACATCAAAGACATGTTGTGCATCTTGCATGCTCTCACATTTTGCATATGTGCCTAATAAAATGGTTCCAACAAATACATATGACTCACATCCACAATTCACTACATGGGAGTCCGTAGCTTTGCCTTTCTCTTGTTTTCACGTTGCCTCCATCCACTTGATCCCGTGCTTGCAGTGCTACCAAGCTATTATAAGAATTAAAATTAGTAAAGTTCAATGATTTGGTTGAAACCATTTTCTTTGCATCAGTGCATGTAATTCCAAATCCAACATACCGTCTTCTTGGTTGACATATCCCAAGATTATGGTAGTCCATGAAACCACATCACAATCAGATAACTAATTGAAGACATTGCATTGCTTCCAAATTTATGTGCAAGGATGCAATCAATGCGGTACCCTTATCGTACTTATCAAAGACATGCTGTGCATCCTCTATCATCCCACACTTCACATATGCATCTACCAACATTGCATGCACAAAGGTTGCATCTGGACTCAAATCCAGTATTTTACTTGTCTGTGAATACCCTCATTTAATATATTTAATATTAATTGCTTGGTAGAGGATGGCACTATATGTCTTTGAATACCCTCATTCTTGGTAGAGGATGGCACTTCTTGTCTCTGAATACCCTGATTTCATATCTTTAATGTCAACTTGCTCCTACACTTCCAGTGCTGCCTGAGAGTGCTCTCAACAGAAGCAAGAACGGAAGAGGGAGAGAGAGAAACAGAGAGCCACACAAGTTTTGGTGGGTGCACAACCACCCTAATCTTCTTTTTCATTCATTTATATATGTGTTTGAGTATTGTACATAACCGGGGTAAAGGCATAGTGACCTTTAACCCCCACAACCTCCCACTTAAAGGACAATGTGCCTTTAAGGGAGAACAACCAGTGAGCATACTATCCAATGCCCATCAATACACGACAATACTCAAACCACTGACTAGGTAGACTCTTCATCAGCATATCTATAGGGCTATCATCTGTATGAACCTTGACAAGCTCTATCCGCTTGTCCTCAAGTACCTCCCTGATGAAATGGTACCTGACCTCAACGTGTTTGGTCTTTGCATGCAAGACCGGATTCCGTGCTAGCTGAATAGCACTCATGGAATCACTATGCAATGTCGGTACACCTGTATGAATCCCCAAATCTCCCACTAGCCGACCAAGCCATATAGCCTCCTTGCAACCCTCTGTGGCTGCAAAACATACTCAGCCTCTGTGGTAGACAAAGCAACGCACTTCTATGCGTGAGACATCCACGACACTACACCACCTGCAGAGGTGAACACATAACCAGAAGTGGATCTCCTACTATCCACATGCCCTTCATAGTCTGAATCTGTGTACCCAAGTACACGCATGTCTCCTCTACCAAAGCAGATGCACATCTCCTTGGTACCCTTCATGTACCTCATGATGCACTTAACTGCCTCCCAATGCCTCTTTCCTAGATTAGCCATATACCGGCTAACAACTCCCACTGCAAATGCAATGTCTGGTCTAGTAGCTATCATAGCATACATAAGACTCCCAACTGCTGATGCATAAGGAACCTTGGCCATCATGGCCCTTTCCTCATCTGATTTGGGACTATCTATATGACTCAGTTTCACATATGGAGGCAATGGAGTACTCACTGACTTCCTCCCCTCCATATTGAAACGCTGCAATACTTTTGTAACATACTCCTTCTGTGAAAGCCAAAGGAGTTTTCTACTCCGATCACACGTGATGCGCATACTAAGATACCTGCACGTCCCAAATCCTTCATATCAAAGGCCTTTAATGCATCTAGCTCATAAGTATTCTTGCTAGCCAATAGCATATCATCCACATATAGTGTCAGGAGTATCAGGCTATTATCCTTAGCCCTTTTAGTGTAGAGGCAGTGATCAATTTCACTCCTTCTAAAACCCTGGGACCGAATGAAAGCATCAAACTTCTGATACCATTCTCTAGGCACTTGCTTAAGACCATAGAGACTCTTCTTCAGCTTGCAAACTAAATGCTCTTTGCCCTTTTCTTCAAAGCCTTCCAGCTGCACCATGTAAATTTCCTCATGCAAATCCCCATGCAAGAAAGCTGTCTTGACATCCATCTGCATAAGCTCCATATCCTCGATGCCACTAGTCCAAGCATGCATCTAAGTGTGGTCATCTTCACAACCGGAGAGAATATCTCATCAAAGTCCACACCCTTCTCTTGCTTGAACCCTTTAGCGACCAAACGGGCCTTGTACCTAGGCGCATCACCTAGGCGCATCATCACTTGTGACCTTCATTTTGTAGACCCATTTACATGGCAATGCTTTCTTTCCATGTGACAAGGAAACCAAGTCCCAAGTCTTATTCTTCATAAGTGAACTCATCTCTGATTGCATAGCATACTCCCACTTGCGTTGATCCTCGCGCATCATAGCCTCTCTGTACCAAGAAGGCTCCCCGCAATCAGTAAGCATCACATAGCCTACCCCTGGAACAAACCTATCAGGCAGTCTAGACACTCTAGATGATCTTTTCAAGGGCATTTTAGCTTGCTGTCCCACCTGCATATCAGCCATATTTGGCTCATCATTTCCACCAATAGATGATCCATCATCTACCCTTGGTTGTATACCTGTGGGAGTACTTGGTGGTACCATTTCTTGCACATTTGGTGCATGGACAGCTTGCTATCTATCAACATATGCAGGTGGATTCACATCCTGGAAAGTGATTCTCCTCATTTCCACATCCCTCATGGGTGCCTTATGCATCTTCTTCTCATTGAAGACTACATCATGGCTACGTATGATCTTCTTTGCTTCTGGATCCCAGAGACGATAGCCCATCTCTCCACTTTCACCATAACCCAGAAAGATGCATTTCTTGACTTAGGATCTAGCTTCTTTCGAAGCTATTTTGGCACATGTGCATATGCCTCACACCCAAATATACGCAAATGAGAGTAAGAGGGCTTCTTGCCACTCCATGCCTCTTCAGGAATACCACCATCCAAACTCTTACTAGGTGATCTATTGATCAAATGCCCTGCAGTCTTCATTGCCTCAGCCCAAAAACCACCAGAAAGACTTGCATTGGAAAGAATGCATTGCAACCTTTCTTGAATGGTACGATTCATCTTTTTTGCAATTGGATTTTGCTCTGGAGTACAAGGGGATGTGAGCTCCCTCTTAATCCCATGTGTATCATAGAAATGCTGAAAGTCATGAGAGAGATACTCTCCACCATTGTCAGTCCGTAGGCATTTAAGTGTTCTACTTGACTGATTCTCAACCAAGGCCAGCCATTTCTGAAATACCTAGAACACATCACTCTTCCGAGCTATAGCATAAGCCCACACTTTCCTAGTTGCATCATCAATGAATGTCACATAGTATTCAGCCCCGCCTAATGACCGTGTAGGCATGGGACCACATATGTCTGAATGCACCAAATCAAGCTTTTCAAACTCTTTCTTTCCCCTTATTTTATGGGCTGATTTAGTCTGCTTCCCATAGAGACAGTGCTCACAAAATTCAAAATCAGAGAAACTCAAATGCGGTACATAACCCAAACGGCATAAGAGTTTCATTCCATTCTGGCTCATGTGCCCCAACCTGCAATGCCACAAAGAAGTGCTTGGCTGCTCGGTTATTGCAACAACATGATCAAATACCCCTGATACATGTAAGGGATACAAAGTCCCACACTTGGCACCCCTGGCCAAAAGCATAGAGCCCTTCTGGATTTTCGAACTCTGAAAGCCAAAAGTGGTGTGAAAACCAGCATCATCTAGCTGACCCACTAAAATAAGACTCTTGGTCAACTTAGGCACATGTCTCACATGTTTCAAAATAAATGTAGACCCATTTG
Source organism: Dipteris shenzhenensis (assembly GCF_047967505.1). Taxonomy (NCBI): domain Eukaryota; kingdom Viridiplantae; phylum Streptophyta; class Polypodiopsida; order Gleicheniales; family Dipteridaceae; genus Dipteris; species Dipteris shenzhenensis. The sequence goes on from NC_141619.1 coordinate 35,837,847, forward strand.
CAAAAGAAAACTTTATGTCACCTACTCCCACTATGTCACATGCATAGTCATTTCCAAGATGCACACAACCTGTCTTTCCACTGTCATAAGTGGAGAACCATTCCCTATGGGGAGTAACATGGAATGAAGCACCAGAATCCAAAATCCAATCTTGGGAATATGCATTATCTGAAGTGGTAAGCAACTCTGCAGATAAACTAGACATGAAGAGAACGTCATTGTCACTATCATGTGTGACTGCATTGATCTCCTTGATCTTCACTTTTCCTTTGTCCTCCCTTGGACTCTCTTCCTTTTGATTTGCACCCCAATTTGCATTCTTTTTCTTATCCTTTTGCTCTCTTTTCAGCTTGTAGCAATCCTTTTTCATATGCCCCTTCTTGCCATAGTGGTAACACTCAATGTTCCGTGCCCTGGATTTGCTACAAGACTTCCCTCTTTCTTGGGACTTCCCCCTGAACTATAATCTGCCCCTTTGCACATTTAAGGCTGCATCCTGCTTGTTGCCATCCATAGACTTCCGTCTAATCTCCTCGGCCAACAAGCTACCCTCAACATCATCAAATTTCAGTACTCCACTAGGTGCAGAGTTACTGACAACTGTACGGAAGTTATCCCATGAGGATGGCAATGAACATAAGAGAAATATTGCCTTAGTCTCTCCATCAAAATTCATCTTCTGAGCCTGAAGCTGGCTGAAAATAATATTGAATTTATTCAAGTGAGAAGCAATGGAGACCCCTTCCTTCATCTGCAGCTCAAACAACCTCTTCATGAGGTAAACTTTATTAGAGGCAGTTTCCTTTTCATAAGTGGCACATAGTTTCCTCCACAAATCTTCCGTAGTCTGCTCATTTACTACTGTGAAATAAACTGACTCTACAAGATGAAGTCTAATAGTAGATTTTGCTAATGCATCCAACTCATTCCAATCATCCTCAGACATATTTGCAGGCTTAGCTTCAATCCCTGCCAAGGGTTTAATCTACTTTTGAATAAGCACATCCCTTATCTATTCTTTCCACAAAGAAAAGTTTGTCCCATCAAACTTTTTAATGTTGAAAAACTCCTTTTCAGACATGGAAGAGGATGCCATAATGCAAATAAAGCAAAATCCCAAATGCTAGTGCCTACAAGAGAGAATCACACCAAATACCAGGTGCACCCAAATGTGTATGCCACAATAGAGTGAAATATCACCAAAACTCATGTGTCAAAGCATCTGACTCATGTGCATATACTATGCATCCATATGAGCAAATTTGGCCCAAAAGAAAATGCCAACTACAATGGCAATCCAAAATGCCAATAAGTGCCAAATGACTCAAGCATAAACACCGTCCACTGGCATATGCATTAATAATATCTCATCCAAGAGAGCATAGCACTATCAGTGCATCACCTGCAATGTGTCAAAGCTGTCCCTCACCATAAAATAGCATCCATGTGCAAAGCGTCCATAAAAAATAGCATCCCACAAGGCAATTTGGGCCTATCAGCGCATCCAATAAGGACCGCAATGCATCCAAATGGCCTATAAATCATCCACTGTAACCCAATGCACACCACGAATGAGCGCACACTACTGCAACCATGTGATCTGCATAAGGTATGCTCAAGAAATCATAGTCCCACGGTAATGACCGCTAATGAAAATAGAACCTGAGATGCCTCAAAACATGGGCACCATTGCATAATCGGACTCAGCAAGAAAATCTGCGAATATCTCTGTTTTGCCAGAACTCCAAAATCCCAACCGATGAGTGAGAAATGGGAGTCAACACTTATCCACTGCCATGTGGCATAAATCTAAGGTTTCAAAACCTTAGAATGAAAAATGCATAACAGAGAGACGAAATCGAATACACAGAGATCTATAACTCTGAAAATCCTCCACCGAATCACATACGAACTGATAGGTAGGGGTTTTTGGGCGTCCGGAACGCAATGGGACAGACGGTTTTAGAAACTGTGGTCTCAATCACTGGGTCCAACACACGGACTGAAAAACGTTTTTGGAAATAGAGTTGTTTGTAAACTCCACCGGAGTGCGAATGATGAGCAATATAGAAGTTTTAGGACCTCCTGAGTCCACCGGACTGACAGATCTGCAAATGGTTGCTCCAAACTTGAGTTCCAACACCCGGGCAAAAAAACACAGAAACAGACACAGTGAGTCAGAAATCCAATGAAATGATCCCAGATTCAAGAATGAAGGTGTTTCCAAGCTCCTAAAGTGAAGTGGACACCAAAAGCAAGCAATAGTTGCCTCTACAAGTCAATACGGAGTCTCTGTCATCGAATGGAATAGGGAAAAGCTCAAAAAACGACTTTTTCTTTGAAAACACTTAACAGGCTCTCAAAAACCACTTCGCAAAACCAAAGTGACTTTTCCAAAGGTTCCTCCAAGTTCTCTACACACTCGGATGCAAGTAAAGTCACCCACAAAGCTTCTCATAGAGCTTCTCCTTCCTCCCACAGAGCTGCTGAGCTTCAAGCATTCACGCATGCTCAGCTAGATCACTCGGGCTCTAATACCAGTTGAGAGTGCTCTCAACGGAAGCAAGAACGGAAGAGGGAGAGAGAGAAACAGAGAGCCACACAAGTTTTGGTGGGTGCAAAACCACCCTAATCTTCTTTTTCATTCATTTATATATGTGTTTGAGTATTGTACATAACCGGGGTAAAGGCATAGTGACCTTTAACCCCCACACTGCCAATCTACTATATTCCTTCAATGCTGTAATGAAAGTTTGATAACATGGCGGAACACCTTTTAGGAGCATTTGTGTATGCAATTCCAAGGCCATCCCATCGAATTTCTTCTAGGAATAACCTAAAATCATGGCATTCTAGCAAAGCACATCTTCTTGGAGTGATATACTGGATTCTTGGCCAACGCTTGAGTTGATTAATTATTGTAATATATTGTTGTTGGCTTTGATTCATCAAAGTCATCTATTTTTGACAATAATCCTCTGAGCTATATAGCTTCACATGCATCGTAAGTAGAAAAATGTGAATTCATGATTCGAAAAATGTGAGAAAATCGCTCGAATGATTCGAATGGAGGAAAAACTTAGTTAAAAAGGCGATGACATGTCACATTTCTTACATAAATTGACACGCCATTCCAACATATTTGTACGAATAATTTTATTCGTACGAATAAAGTGTTTGTATGAGTAAACCTGTATTAGGACAAATATGTGGCTGTGTTTCTGCATATAAGTTCACTGTTTGTCAGTGTCTCTTATCTCACGCTTGTTCCCCAGCCGAGCATAAGAGATCAAACAAGGAAAAGAAGAAGAAAGGTCCTCAAGGTAAAAGCAATCTAGAAGGTTCGAAATAAGATGGATTTTTTGTTAGGGAGCTTTAGGATCTCATTTTGAGTTCTTGAGATCTCTTGTGAGGTTTTTGGTTTTGGTCTTTGTTCCTTTGTTTATGGGAGTTCTAGGTTCTCTTTATTGAGTTCCTCCGATCTCTTGTGAGAAAAATGTCTTAGATATTTTTGTGTCTAAAATTTGTTTGTGGGAGTTCTAGGATATCCTTGTTGAGTTCCTTAGATCTCTTGTGAGATAAATTTATTTGTGGGAGTTTGAGGATGAGTTCCTTAGATCTCTTGTGAGAAATGTGCTTGTTTTTGTGTCTATGAAATTTGTTTGTGGGAGTTCTAGGATCTCCTTTTTCAGTTTCTTAGATCTCATGTGAAAATATTTTTGTACGTGGGAGTTCTAGGATCTCCTTGGTGAGTTCCTTAGATCTCTTGTGATAAGATTTTTGTACGTGGGAGTTCTAGGATCTCCTTGTTGAGTTCCTTAGATCTATTGTGAGAAATAGGCTTGTTTTTGTGTCTATGAAATTATGAAATTTGTTTGTGGGAGTTCTAAGATCTCCTTGTTGAGTTCCTTAGATCTCTTGTGAGAATTTTTGTATGTGGGAGTTCTAGGATCTTCTCGTTGAGTTCCCTAGATTTCTTGTGAGAAATATTATTTTATTTTGTGTTTGTATTCTCACACTTTCTTTGAATGAATATTTAATATTCTTTCAATAGAATGTGAAAGAATACAGAATGAGACAACTCTTCTAATAACTTTTAAAACTTTCATTTCGTACACTTTAAAACTCTTTGTATTGTTACACTTTCTTTTGAATGAATATTTAATATTCTTTCAATAGAATGTGAATGAATGATTTTTAATTTGAGTGTATTCTTCAAATAAAAATGAATCCATGTCTCTTTTTATTACTGAATTCTTTCACTTTCTTTTGAGTGAATATATAATATTCTTTCAATAGAATGTGAATGAATGATTTTCAATTTGAGTATACTCTTTCAATAGAAATGAATCAATGTCTTAATTTTTATTACTTATTCTTACAGTTTCTTTTGAATGAATATTTCATATTCTTTCAATAGAGCGTGAATGAATGACATTGATTCAATAGAAATGAATCAATGTCTTAATTTTTATTACTTATTCTTACAGTTTCTTTTGAATGAATATTTAATATTCTTTCAATAGAGCTCCAATAGAGCATGAATGAATGACAATCATGTTGACGGACATATGGAGCTCTAGCAAGCATTTTCGCATCATCTCAATGAAACATAGGAGATGGTCGCTTTCCGTCATGTCTGAGGTAGGTTAGCCATCTTTCCAAATGATTTCCATTCCAAAACGGAAATAGTGCGAACTTGGACATTGTACAGGACATTGTGTTTGTGCATGTAATGAATAGTGCAAACTAGTGCACTTAAAATATCAAATACATGTTGACGGACCCGTGGAGCTCTAGTAGGCATTTTTGCATCATCTCTGTGAAACATAGGAGGTTTTCGTCATGTCTGAGGTAGGTTAGCCATCTTTCCAAACGATTTCCATTCCAAAACGAAAATAGTATCATTGGGTTATCATCATGGACTAGACCTATTGCTCGGATGATGCCTGGATGTACGATATCAACCAAACACATGGCTTCTTCCAAGGCTCTGGCCTTCAATTCATCAGTGGGAATAGAAACCCTCAGCACCTTACATGCATAAATCTTGTGCGGATCAAAGGGAGTGACAAGAATATTGCACATATTGACTATTCCTTTCGTGCATGTGCCCACAACTACACTAGGCATGAATTAAATGTCTCGTCATCGCTGAAGCAGTATGGGCCGCATGGGTCTTGCCATTGCTACACGGTCACACAAGCCATGTGATGTGCATGGTGCTTGTGTAGGTGAGAATGAAGGAGATGCAAATGTATCTGCTTGTGTAGATACATTGTGCATTCTTGGTGTAGGCGAGTATGCGGGAGATGGAAACTGGTCCACATGTGCAGTAGGAGGCACAAATGGAGAAGCAAAAGATGTGGCAAAATGTGGTCGTGCATGTGGTGAGAGATGTGGACTAGGAGGAGGAACTTCTTCTGGGTATGGAAGAACTTAGGAAAAAGGGATACGTGGCATGGCTACAGTGGTGCTTGTGGCTGCATTGGGTGGAATGCGGCATGTGCCTGGGGACGTGGGTGCATTGGTGCTTGTGGTTGTGGTGGGTGGAATGCCGCATGTGATTGGGGGCATGGGTGCATTGGTGCTTGTGATTGCGGTTGTGCTTGGGGGTGTGGGTGCATCGATAGAAGGGAGGTCGAGGCAGCTCCTTTGCCTTTGTAACCATGCCATGCTTTCTTGATGTATGTGAACTTGCCATCTACAGCAGGACCCTTCCACTTCGTGTCACAGGAGTTTATGTCTCGATCTATTTGACCGAGGCATCGTCGACCCTCTAACACAAAGTGGTGCAAATATTGGTCTATAGACTCTACTATAAATACATCTGGAAATTGGTCACGCAAGGTCCTCCCTCCACACTCTGCCATTGTCCTCACCAAATTTTGTACACCGCTTTCACCATTTTGGAAAGCTGTTTCAATGATGTCCTGATCGGCATCATTAAGAAGTGTATATTCTCATTTTTCAGCACCTTCTTATGAATCTTAGTGAGATCAGGTTGCTGACACTTCCTGTTCTCACTTGCGTGAGCCATCTCATTTGCAGTAAGCTGTAACACAGAATTCAAAAAAGAATTCAGTGCCAGGTGCAATAAGAAACTCATTAAGCCATAACAATTAACAATGCAAGTAGTCTAAGAAATTACCTAGATATAACCTCTCTCAACTCAAGCTCACATCATGTAACAGACTACAGAAAATCAAAACACAAAAAATAAGCATGTAATACGCACAAAAAATGACCTATGTGTAACCCTAACCATGGACTTCACCATCTAAAACTAGGCTTCAATTGCAACGCACAACTATCAAGGGACAGTTGAGTGCCGAACTAGGTGTCTAAGAGCACATCGCATGATATCTAACTTAGACTGCAACACACAACTATTAAGGGAAAATTGAGTACCAGAGTAAGTGTCTAAGAGCACATCGCATGATATCTAACTTAGACTGCAACACACAACTATCAAAGGACAGTTGAGTGCCAAAGTAAGTGTCTAAGAGCACGTCACATGATATTTAACTTAAACTGCAACACACAACTATCAAGGGACAGGTGAGTGCAAGACTAAGTGTGCTTCAAAACATCTCTAAACTTAGACTATAACATATAACTCTCAAGGGAGAGAGGAGTGCATGAATAAGCATCTATGAGAACATCACTAAGCTTGGACTGCAATACACAACTCTCTTAAGAGAGATGAGTGCCAGCCTAAGAGTTCCTATAAACAAACATTTTTATACAAACTGAGACTACAACACACAACTCTCTTAGGAGAGATGAATGCCAGCCTCAAATAAAAAAAAAATTTATATTATAATTGAAACTGCAACACACGACAAAAACAGACTACAACATACAACTCTCGCAAGAGAGATGAGTGGCAGCCTGTCTACAGACTTAAATATAATAGAAACTAAATATTAAATAATTTAAAAATACTACAACACACAACTCTCCTAAGAGAGATGAGTGCCAGTCCTAAACAAAACAAAACAAAACAAAAGAAACATTTATTACCATAATAAAAGATTGCAACACAAGCAAGGTGCAATAAGGTACCGATGAAGAGAGCAGGTAGGTATGGAAGCAATCAGGAGGTAGCAAGCAAGTGGCTAAGGTGGCAACAAGGAAGACAGGTGTATGTATTCATACGAATACTAAAAATGGCAGTGGCTGCAAGTTTATACTATGTTTATTCGTACGAATAAAGTTATTGATACGAATAGCTGTTTATTTGTACGAATAGCTGTTTATTCGTACGAATACTCTATTTGTACGAATAAAATAGCAAAAAACGTATGAAATGTTTTAAATCGTAAAAAACACGTATTTGAGTGTTTCTTTCGAAAAAAAAAATGCTTGAATTAATGCAACTTAGCATGCACCTATAGTGAGTGCTCTATATTTTGCTTCACTGGAAGACAAAGAAATAGTTGGCTATTTATTGACAACCATGATATAGAACCTTAACCAAGGGAAAATGCATATCCCTGTGTGGATCTCTTGGTCTCTTGATCTCTGACATAGTCACTGTCATAGTATCCATGCACTGAATTCTATTCCAAACTATCTTGTATCTCTGATGTATCTCAAGACTCTTTTGGCTGCATTCCAGTGAGACTATTTTGGATTTGCCATAAACTGTGCTAGTGAGCTTACTACATAACAAATATTTGGCTTTGTGATAATCAGATATATAAGAGATTCGATGAGTTGCCGATAGTACCTGTCATTGATAGTAGGATTTTATGAATCTTTTGTAAGTTTCAAGCTCTGTTGCATGGGAGTGGCTGCAATCTTGCACTCTGCCATATGAAACTTCTTTAGGAGATTGTCAACATATTTTAACTAACTCATGAAGGTGCTCCAGAACTCAATTCCAAGACAATAGTGCATAAGTCCAAGATCTTTCATGTTGAACTCTGCAGATAAGTCTTGTTTCAACTTCTTGATGAAGTAATCATTACTTTTGGTCACAATCAGATCATCTACGTACAAAAGTGCAATATCAATGTCTTCCCCTTGAACTTTGTAGTAGAGAGTATGATTTGCATTGGACTTCATGTATCCCAGATTAGCAAAATACTTGTCAATTCTACTATACCAACTTATGGGTGCTTGCTTTAAGCCATAGAGACTTTTCTTGAGATGGCGAACATGATTCTGTTTCCCTGGTTCAGCATAACCTGCTGGTTGTTGCATGTAGGCTTCCTCGTCTAGGTAACCATTGAGAAAAGCATTCTTGACATCAAACTGGTACACATTTCATTGTTGAGTGTCGATAGTGATTTCAAGGACCGTATGGAATCCATCTTTGCTACTGGAGCATAAGTCTCATTATAGTCTTGACTATATTGCTATGCAAATCCTTTTGCAACTTTGTATCTTTTAATGCTTCCATCTTGATTGTACTTCACTTTGTATACCCATTTGTTTGCTATGGCCTTCTTTCTTGGTGGAAGGTCGCATACTTTCCAAGTATTATTCTTGTACAAAGCTTCCATTCCTTCATTCATAGAAGTTTTCCATTTTGGCTTATCAACTGCATCTTCAAAGTACACTGGCTCTTTTGTAGCCATGATGGTAGTCATAAGAGCATAATTGGTAGTTTCAACATGAATTGCTTTGGCTTTCTGAGCATATGTCAATCTAGCAGGTGGTTTGCTTTCCCTAGTAGACCACCTGAGTTTTTGTTGCTCTTTTCGAGATGCTTTTGGCAATTCTTGCTCTTCTTCATCAACCTTTTCTGTAGATGACTAAGTAATCGATGTGTCTATCTCCTGTGCATTTGAGGTTTTCCATTCTGATTCCTATTCTGATTCCTCATCAAAGATTACATCTTTGGAGATAATGACCTTGTGGTTGAGGGGGTCATACAACTTGTATGCTTTGCTTTAAAGCTTCATTGTAGCCAACCATGATGCATTTATGTGACTTAACATCCAATTTTTTGCGATGATCATCATGTATATGGGCATATGCTAATGCAAGCAAATATGCGAAGATGCCCAATGCGTTGCTTCATCCAATGAATGCTTCATAAGGTGTCATACCCTGAATTGGTTTGGTTGGAAGCCGATTAAGCAAGTAGTTTGCAATGGCTATTGCTTCTTCCCAATACTGATTTGGAAGATGCTTCTCATTGAGCATTATCTAGCACTGTCTTGCTAGAGTACTGTTCTTCCTTTCAGCTCTTGCATTCTGCTGAGGAGTAACTGCACAAGTGAATTGTCTTTGAATGCCATTACTTTTGCAAAAGTTCATGAATGCTGAAGACATGTATTCACCTCGCCTTTCTGATCTCATGACTTTGATCTTTTTGCCTGTCTGGTTTTCAACCATGGCTTTGAATTCTTGAAATTTGGAAAAAACTTCAGATTTCTCTTTTAGAAAGTAGACCCAACAATATCTACTATAGTCGTCGATGAAAGTCAAGTAGTAAAGTGAACCATTGACGGTGCGGGCCTGGGCATAGCCCCATACATCTGTGTGAATCAAATCAAGTACCTCTAGCTCGAGATGTGCTTCTACCAAAATTGGTTTGCTTTTGTTTACCGAAGCAACATTATTCACAAACTTTTCCAAGAAACTAAAGCTTCGGAATTCCAATTGCCATATTCTGATTTTTGAGCTCTATCAAGCTTTTGAAATTGACATGTCCATATAGATCTCTTGTGCCATTTTGTGGAAAGTGGCATATGTTGCGGTTGAGCTGACATGGCATCCAAATGTGGTACTATAGCTAGCATTCTAAACAAGCATCCTTCCTTGACTGCTTATCCTACTAGCTGATACCCTATGGGTTTGTCTCTGATAGTGCATTCATCTCCATCAAAGATGACTCGATAGATGTGTCTCATTAGTTGACTAATTGGTGAAAGGTTCTTGTTGAGTTTCAGAACATAGAGTACATCTTTCACCAATCCTTTTGTACAATAAAATTGTTCATAGGAACAATGCCATTTTGTGAAAAGTGGCATTTGTTGTGTTTGAGCTAACATGGCATCCAAATCTGGTAGTATAGATAGCATTTTGAACAAGCGTCCTTCCTTGACTACTTTTCCTACTAGTTGATATCCTTTAGATTTGTCTCTGATAGTGCATTCATCTCCATCAAAGATGACTCGATAGTTGTGTTCCGTTATTTGACCAACTGATAAGAAGTCCTTGCTGAGTTTCGGAACATAGAGTACATCTTTCACCAATCCTTTAGTACCAATGAAATTGTTCATAGGGACAATGCCTTTTCCTAAAACTGGATTTGGTGTGTTATCTATAGTGTAGATAATGTTCTTCTGTCCTTCTAATGGTTTCATCTCCGTGAACCATTCCTGATGCTTTGTCATGTGAGATGATGCAGTGCTGTCGATGTACCAAGGATCTTGATCTGCTTGGTTGACTTGATAACTGCATTCCCCTTTTGAATTGCAATCAATGTCTAGATACACTGTTTTAGTGTGCTACATATCCTTGCTTGCAAAGAACAGATTCTCAAGTTCATTGGCATAATGATTGTGACTTGAATTTCCACCACGATGATTTCCTCTTCCTTGGAAATTCCCATCGATTGCTACCGGATTGACTGCCTTGGTCGTACTGCTTCTTCTAGCAATCTTTTTTATAGTGTCCAAACTTATAGTAATTGCACTGAATGTTTGACACATTGCTGGATGCATTCCCTTGTCCTTGGAATCTTCCTTGATTGGAATGATTTCCTCTTGGATTCAGATGCTGATGTTGCTGAGGATGATGATGATGATGATGCTGATGCTGATTCTAATTTTGATGCTGATGATGACCACTTGCTGGAATAATCTACCTTTGCCTTTGCCTCTACCTCTACTTCTATGTAAAGTTGTGAATGCTTGATCATCGGAATGACCTTTGCGTGCTTGAATGGCTTGCATCCTGAGTTCTTCACCAAGTAAAACTAGCTGGAGCTCTTCAAGTGTCAGAATTTGCCATTGAATGGCAATACTTTGGACTAGATTCTCATATCCTTCTCCTAGTCCATTCAGGATGACTTGAACCATTTTTGTTGGATTCATGGTCTCTCCTGCTACTGTGAGTTGATTGTTGTAATTCTTGATCCTGAGTACGTACGCATGACCAATTTCACTGTTGTAGCCCTCACAATCATTTGCAAGACAGATCCACTACTTTGATTGTGACAATAAGCAAATAAACATTCAATGAGAATTTAGAATAAAATCTAGAATATAGAATAACCAATTTGGTTCTTACCGATTGGAGGTAATAGAATCCGCATGCTTCAAGATAGGCAAGTCACCCCCCTTAGCTATTGAGAAGAGGATAGCAAATCAAAAGATGTGTTTCAACAAAGTACAAGCTTACATTAATAGGCGACACTTCTCATAGAATGGTCACGGTATATTGTTAGGACATTAAGGGAGGGTTAGAGGAATCTAGAATACCAAAAAATTTGGAAGCCACATGTCAATGTACAAACGTGGACATGTGAGCCATCTCCTTGGGGGACACTATGTAAGAAATCTAACAAGCAAGCACACTTATTTTACCCCTATATTTACGAGCCTACCATGAATGAACCTACCACCTTACATGTTTATACAGTGATGGACCTTGGGTCATCTCCCATTACTGAAGGGTTAAAGGTGGTAAAGTCGTGTGGTTTCCATCTGTGCCAACATCATCAGGTGACTAACACAAACCTAATCACATCCTATTTGGATGATTTTCAAATAAATTGTTTTCATTAATTAATGCCATTGACCCTATTGTAACATATAGCCACATGCACAATATACTCACACACATATTCACATTCATACTTACTTTCCCATAGTACACTCACACATACATACTAAATCTGAAATAGTGTGGATTTGTGTGCCTATTAATGCACCATCTCCCCCTTTTAAATGTGGCTCTATGAATGCCCTACAATCTACCATTCTCTCCAAGATAGATATTTCTGATTCCTCCTTTTGAGAGCCTCCAAATTTTTTCCCAATTTGAGACATCATATCCTCCAATGTCAGAACGAGATAACACTAAATATTTGATCTATGTCTTCATGTGTATGACCGACAAGAACAAAACCAAATTCCACTTCAAATATTTTCAAACCAACCAACATAGAGGTTAAACCAAATATATATCTATTCTTGTTTTCCCTCTAGCAGTTATCGGCCTGTATATGCAAGGTGCGAGGTAAACATCCACGTGCATCGTTGACCTTCCGTATTGCTTTCATGATGGATGTTGCCACTTGTTACTATCGTGTTCATGCAAGAAATCAATCCATACATCGCAAAAGAGTCAAGATCCATGCACTAATACTCCACACAAATGTGTTTTTAGTCCAGGTTTACCCTCCAATGGTGGTGGGGTACATCTATACCTTGGTAATGTTGTTGTATTCTAATCCATGCCATCAATGGTAATGCACATGGACTTTTTGACATGCACAATAGCTTCCTCTCTCCAAGAGGCATACAACAATCTAGCATCTTGCACATGAGTTAAATGGATTGTTTGCCATCTTATATATTTTCCTCACTTGTGCTCACATTTACTATGTTCAATGGCATTTTTTGATTCATCACATGTCTTGCATTTTGACATCCTTGACTTTGATGGTGTCTTGACATGGAAAAATTGTCCACGCTAAATTTTATACAAGGTTGCCCTTGAAATCATGCTCTCTTCTCTATCTTGTAAATTTTTATTGATTGTTTCTAGCACAGCCTTCTTTGTCATTCCCAAAGGAAGATGATGTTGGCATTCCACACTTCCATCTGGCATTGTTTGTGGAAGATGAGGCTATGGTAATGCATGATCATCAAGGATTTGCTTTAATGTTGCAGTTGCATTTCTAGTGCTTCTTTTTCCTTTAAGATTGTAGGCATTTCCATGAATTTTATGAACCACTTTGTCTTATACCTTTGCCCAGATGGTCCAATATGTACCATGTGATAGTCCAGTTAACCATTGATATCCTTGATTACATATAGATGTCCCATTAACCATGGGTTTCAATTTGGGTTTACAGTGTCTTGTTGTCCTCGAGTCCTTATCACCTTGATGAAGAAAACAAGAAAACACTTGAAGAAGATAGTTATGTCTATTAGTCCCCGTCTTACTCCAAATGCTGATGCACATGGCTTCACAAGCATCTTTTGCAACTTTTCTTATGCAAAGTTTCCTGCAACAAACGCGCATAAGAGTCCTTTCTATATTCTCCTCAGATAACATTACATGTCTCTTGGGTTCTAATTGGTGCCATGATTCATTGCCTCTTGACACTCACATACTTTCTTTTTGTGAATAGTGTCTAGCACTTCCGTGTTGTGGGTCCATTATCTAGCATTGAATCTATTTCTCTTGAATTTTCATCTCTAAAATCAAATGTAGAGTGCCTGGGGCGACAACGCCCTTTAGTAAGAAACCAAAATATTGGGTATGAGATGAATTTAACACTATGCCATGAGTAGAAATTATTCAAAGTAATATGGTTGTGTTCTATACTAAAAGAGCTTCAAATATGCCTTTACACCTTGAAATTTGGGTAACATATGAAAAAGTTACATTAATTTGAAAGGAGATGGGTTTTCATATTTTAGTGTATTTTTTGTTTTACCCCCCTTCATCCAAAAGACGCCCCCCCTTGGGCCTCACATATTATGAAAAATATGTACGAATCTTAAAATCTTGCAGATTTTTCAACATACATACCTTACATTTTGTGGGAGGGGGGTCATGAAATTTGCATATTTTCCCCTTGCATATTTGAAAATTTAAAGGAAATCCATGCATATTATATATGGACCTTGTCCCCCCATACCTTGGATTTTGGGCGAGGGTAGTAACATATTACATATTGAGTTGGGCCCCAGGGTAGAGTGCCCTTGGGAATTATTTGATGTCACTTTATAATATATTGGAATTGGAAATCTAGTAGACAACTTATTCATTAAAGTCAACCTATTGCCAATGCTTCTTGAATTTTGTGGTTGAACTATTTCTCCTCCACAATTAGATGCTTTGCCATCCATATGCTCCACACTAGTAAGTACATTAGGACCATCACAAGTCTTAGATGTTCTGCCATCTTTGTCCTCCATTCCAATGACAACATCATGACCATGATCATTAATATCAACAATTCCAATGAGCATGTTTGACTCTCTTGCAATACAAGTCTTCTATACCCACGAGCATGTTTGAGTCGCTTGCAATACAAGAAAAGTCTTCTATACCACTGAGCTTATGTGGGTCACTTGCAACACCAGACAAGTCTTCTATACCAGTGAGCATGTTCAAGTCACTTGCAACACAAGACATGTTCTCTATACCAGTGAGCATATTGGAGTCGCTTGCAACCTCTCTTGCATCAACATCAATTATTATAATGTCCTCAATACTTGAAAGCATGCCATTATGGTAGTCTTTAGAGCTGCCATGATTTCTTAATTTTGAGCCCATTTGTGTCGTTCTTTTCTTCTCATAATACTTTCCTGTATCTTCCACCACATTGAAGGAAACTTTCTTAATAGTTAAATTTGATTTCAAGAAAGCTAAGCTCCATTTGACAATGTTATGAACCTGAAGATGGGATGTGGTATTAAGGACCTCTAGATGTGACATATTATCCATTGCATTTTGAATGACCCCTTCAGTAGTCAGCTTAATTACCTCCACCTTATCCATTATGAGCATATCCCTTAAATATGCCAAGTGCTAACACTTCTCCTGAGCAAGACAACATCTAAACATTTTCCCCCTCAATAAAAGTTCTCTTGATATCTTGAAAGTATATCTTAGGAACCATTTCATCTCAGTCCCAAAGAGTTCTATGTGCCTACATATAAAAAATGTAATATTATAAGATATCACCCAAACTAAGTGCGCAATGTTTTTGAACACTTATGCATGATGCATGGTACAAAATAGAAAAGTACGCATTCCAAACAACTCAAATGATATCCTATGGGTATGAAACTCAGCACAAGACTTAAACTAAGAAAATCTAAGGCCTCTGTACATACCCCTTAATTTATGATGTACTTGTATTCTTCAATTGTTCGAAAGAATATCGTTTTATTTGTTGTAAATTAATTTTTAAATATGTTAATTTTTTTAAAATAAAAATATATTGGACTTCATTCTTATTTTATATCAATAATATAAAATTTAAATTAGTTATTTTAATATATCTCTAATGTATATGTTAATTATTAGTTATAATTAATTTCTTATTTTATATAAATAATACTAATAATACTTAAAAAGAAGATCTTATAAATATATCATATTTATATAATAGTATAGACTGTACTATGTTTTAATATATTTTTATATAAAATTCAATATATTATTATATTATATTATAGATAATATATTTTTATGTAATTTTTAATACATTATATTATAGATAAATAATATCATTGGTAAAGAGTTTTTAAAATCTAAATAAAAAAGCCTTTCTAAGTTGTTGAGGATGCAATAGGTTAGGAGACTTTTTAAAAAATATTGTAAAATTTTGAAAAGCCTAAAGGATTGGAGTTGTTGTGTACACAATAGCTTAGGAGAGTTTTTTGGGAAATCCTTTAAAAGAGAAAAGGAGTTGTTGCATACGCAATAGGTTAATAGAATTTTTTTAAGTTTGGAATTTTTTTAAAAAAATCTTGAAAAGTTAAAAAAACTAAAAGTAAAGAAACTTTTGGAAAGTGTTGCTCATGCAATAGGTTGAAAGAGATACAAAAAGTTTTAAAAAAATTCAAAATTCAAAAAATTTGATAGGTGAAAGATGTGCCATATGCAATAGGTTGGAAAGCTCTTCACCTGTTGCATGATTTGGAAAATTTGGTTGATTCGTGTAGCAGATTGAGATGAAGAGAGAACCAAGAAAAATGAAGAATGAGCTCAGAATGAAAGAGTGGCTTATACTTATGCTTATGCTAAAAACCCTAAAAAAGCTGCCCTAACCCTAATTATAACCCACTTTCCCATTAAAATCTCAACCTCCCTCCTCATTCTCTCATTCTTCTTTTTTCAAAATCTGTTAAATTACATTGCACAATGGAATAAAAACTGAACAAAGAATAGAGAGTACATAGCAAGCTGGAGAGGAATAAAATTTTTCGTCAATACTGATGTAGTACAGATGAAGGCTCCATCCACCCGTGCGCTCCCACAGTGGAGCTTAGATGGCGATCTAGATAGATACTACGTGAAGATCTACTGGCTGTGGAAGATATGATCTGATTTGAACTGATCTGATACAATGGATTGGGAAGGTCGCCTCTTTATAGCTATGAGGGCAATAGTCGGATCAACATAGTCGGTGGAATCGACCAGTCAACCTAGTCGGTGAAGCTGACCAGTCAACCTAGTTGGTGGAATCGACTAGTCGTCCATGGAATATTCAGGAAATATTCCCTATACTGTCACCTCGGGGGCTCTCACCCCCGAACCCCCACCAAGGGGGCTGTTGGCCCCCCTCAGACCCCCCAACTAGGGGCCAGCTGGCAGGCCCCAGCAAGAGTAAGGGGCTCCCACACAATCACCTTTCTATGATCAACGGGCTCATTGATAGACCTCATCTGACATGCAAGTTAGGATCCATCCATGTGTCTCGGGCTCACACATGGCTTCTCCTCATATGGGGGCCTTACAACTTGAGCACCTTGGACCACTGGTGGTTACCAGGAGGGTGGGGCATTGTGTTAGATATCAATGCTCCACTCTCGTGTAACTACACGGTGTAACTACACGGGAACCAGCTAACTCTACTTGTAAGCCCCCCATATGAGGAGAAGGCATTTGAGTAGCTAGGTTATCCGGTAGGTCCTAGTTTGGACACTAGATGGGGGCCATGTGTGGCCTGATGGCTCGACGACTTTAGATAGAGTTGGCACACTACCAACTAGGCTACATGCAAGTGCGGGAAGGCATCCCATGATTGATTGCACTGAGGGTAGACAGAGCATTTCCCAGGGCAACCCACTCTCAGGTTGCGGGGCCCGTTTGGAGCCCCAGATGATCCCGGATGGCTCTAGGCCGAATGGAGTCTGTAGGTCAGTTGCTTTATTCTGTGCCACGGTTCTAACGTGTGGTCAGTGGCCTATTTCGGGACCGACCTCCAGTCGACCATTTTGGGCTGACTGGGTCGGTCTTCCAATCGAATCTAACCGACTACGACTGGTGGCTATATAAGAGCAAGCCTGTGAAGCCCATCATCATCACTGGCTACAACAACCCTAATTCCTTAGCATCCAGCCTCCGTCCTCTACTGTTTCTAGCATGACATCGAAGCTTCACACAGGAGCGCATGGCTAGGAGGCAGCGCCATCTATTGTATTAGCTTTACAGTAATCAAAATTTTGATTCTCCATACTATCTGGTTTTCTCTCTTGCATACGAGATCCTGTTATCTGTTGAGCACAGATGTTGTATTGTTTTCTTACACATTGAGCATATCTAACAAAATCCTCCTCCCTCCTTCGAACTCCTCCTCTCCTCTTGATGTATTCCCTCTCCTCCCTCCCTCCTCTCCTTCTCCTTGTCCCCTTATCCTCCACTCCTCTCTTCCTCTCCCCTCCCTCTCCCTCCACTCGGCTCTCCTCTCCCTCTCTTGTCCCTCCCTTCGCTCAGCCACTTCCTCTCTCCCTCTCCCCCTGCTTGGCTCTCCCTCTCCCCCTCTCCCTCTGTTCGGTTGCTTCCATCCCTCTGCTCGACCCCTGCCTCTCCTTCTCTCCCTCTGCCTCTCTCCTCCGCTCGGTTGCCCCTCCCTCCTCTCTTCCTCTGCTCGGCCTCTCCCTCCCTCTCCCTCTTCCTCTACTCAGTCGGGCGACGGAGCCCCCCCTCTCTCTCTCCCCCCCGCGGCGGGCGAGCGGTGAAGTCAGGCATCACTCTCTCTCCTCGCGGACGGGCAGTGGCATCAAGCGGCGTCTTTGGGTGGCATCGGGCATCATTGGCTCCTCCTAGAGGTAAGGGGGGGCATTAGCCCTCCCACCTATCTGTTGTGTATGCAGTCAGCCCACTAGCCTGTTGCACACGCAACAGGTGGGGAGGGGAGGGCTAATGCCCTCCCTTTAATTTCCCTTATTAGGCCCCTCCATTAACCCCCCTTTAACCTCCCCCTTAGACCATGATTAACCACCCCCTTAACCACTCTCCATTAACCCCCCATTGACCTCCCCCTTAGACCCTCCTTAACCACCCCTTAGACCCCCTTAACCACCTTCTCCTTAGGGCCCCCTTGACCACCCCTCCTTAACCTCTTTCATTTAACCACCCCCTTAACCACCTACCATCGCCTCGGGGGCTCTTGCCCTCAAACCCCCACCAAGGGGGCCATTGGCCCCCCTAAGACCCTCCAGCTAGGGGCCAACTGGCCCCTAGACCCCAGCAAGAATAAGGGGCTCCCACACAATCACCTTTCTACCATCAATGGTCTCATTGATAAACCTCATCTGACATGCAAGTCAGGATCCATCCAGTTTCCTGGGCTCACACATGGCTTCTCCTCATATGGGGGCCTTATAACTTGAGCACCTTGGACCACTAGTGGTTACCAGGAGGGTGGGGCATTGAGCATATCTAACACCCCCCCTCAATGTCCACTACCTTCTCAGCCCAATGCCTAGTCTCTGAAGATGGTCCTGAAGCTGATCCTTCCTGAGTGCCTTGGTGAAGACATCTACTCCATTTTGCTATGTTGGACAGTAGACCAATTCCATTATCTAGTCCTCGATCAAATCACACACATAGTGATACTGAATCTCTATATGGTTTGTGCACGTATGAAACACTGGATTTTTAGCAATGGCCATGCAACTTTGATTGTCGCACCTTAGCACAGTTGCTTCATCCTCTTGCACTCCCATGTGCCATAAGATCCTCCTCAGCCACACTGCTTCACAAGTAGCAAAACATGCTACCTTGTACTCAGCCTCGGTAGAAGACAATGCCAATGTTGGTTGTTTCTTACTGATCTAATAGAAGATACCTAAACCTAAAGAGAAACAATATCTAGAAACTGATTTCCTGGAATCAACATCTCCAACCTAATCTGAGTCACAATGACCAGCCAAGGAAGTGCCTGTACCATAAGTGATGCCATAATCAAGAGTGCCCTTCACATACTTGAGCACCCGCATCCCTGTATTCCAATGATTCTCCTGGGGCTTATTGGAGAACCTGCTCAAAATGCCAACATCAAAACTGATGTCCGGTCTTGTGTTGCATAGATAGATGAGACTGCCGACCAACTTCCTGTACCTCCCGATGTCTACTTGTGGTGAGGCATCTTCCATAGGCAACCTCGCATTTACCTCCAAAGGTGTAGCTATCTCCTTGCACTCGGACATACCAAATGCCTTCAAGATCTCCCTTGCATATTTCTGCTAAGAGATGAAGATCTTGCCAGACTTCAATCCCCAAACAATAATGCATCAAGCCTAAGTCTGTCATCTCAAACTCAGTGCTCAATGCCTTTCTTGTCTATTGGATCATGTCTTCATAGTCACTATAATAAGGAGATCATCCACATGTAGAACAATAATAGCAGAGTTTCCACATTTCCTGTACACATACAAGTTAGCATCTGAGGCACATCTTTTGAAGTTTAATTTATGAAAAAATTTGTCTATCCATTGGTACCATGCTCTTGGGGCCTGTTTCAGCCCATACAAAGCCTTCTTCAACTTACATACCTTGTTCTCAGAATGGGGGGCCTCAAACCCAGGTGGCTGAGCCACGTACACCTCCTCCTTGAGGTCACCATTCAAGAATGCTGATTTAACATCCATTCAATAAACTGGCCACTTTTTATGAGCAGCCACCGATAGTACTATGCAAATAGTGGTCATTCTGGTAGTCGAAGCGAAAGATTCCTGAAAATCAAACCCTTCAACCTACGAAAATCCTTGTGCAACCAATCTGGCTTTGTACTTTTCGAAAGTCAAACTGGAGAGGAACAAAATTTTCCTTTAATATTGATGTAGTAAAAATGATGGTTCCATCCACCCGTGTGCTCCCACAGTGGAGCTTAGATGGCGATCTAGACAGATACTAGGTGAAGAGCTACTAGGTGAAGATCTGATTTGATTTGAACTGATCTGATACAATGGACTGGGGAGGTCGCCTCACTATAGCTATGAGGGAGGTAGTCAAATCAACATAGTTGGTGGAATCGACCAGTCAACCTAGTCAGTGAAGACGACTAGTCAACCTAGTTGGTGGAACTGACTAGTCATCCATGGAATATTTAGGGAATATTTCCTATACTGTTGCCTTGGGGGCTCTCGCCCTTGAACCCCCACCTGACATGCAAGTCACCTCATCTGACATGCAAGTCAGGATCCATCCAGTGTCTCGGGCTCACACATGGCTTCTCCTCATATGGGGGCCTTACAACTTGAGCACCTTGGACACTGGTGGTTACTAGGAGGGTGGGGCATTGAGCATATCTAACAAAATCCTCCTCCCTCCATCGACTCCTCCTCTCGTCTTGATGTATTCCCTCTCCTCCCTCCCTCCTATCCTTCTCGTCCCCTTCTCCTCCACTCCTCTCTTCCTCTCCCCTCCCTCTCCCTCCACTCGGCTCTCCTCTCCCTCTCTTACCCCTCCCTTTGCTCAGCCACTCCCTCTCTCCCTCTCCCTCTGCTTGGCTCTCCCTCTCCCCCTCTCCCTCCATTTGGCCGCTTCCCTCCCTCCGCTCGATCGCTCCCTCTCCTTCTCTCCCTCTCCCTCTCTCCTTTGCTCGGCCACCCCTCCCTCCTGTCTTCCTCTGCTTGGTGTCTCCCTCTCTCTCCCTCTTCCTCTACTCGGGCGGGCGATGGAGCCCCCCCCTCGCCCCCCCCCTCTCTCTCTCTCCCCCCGATGGGTGAGCGATGAAGTCGAGCGTCACTCTCTCTCCCCGCGGACAGGTGGTGGCATCGCGGGCATTGTCGGCTCCTCGTAGAGGTAAGGGGGGGCATTAGCCCTCCCACCTATTTATTGTGCGTGCAGCCGGCCGACGGGCAAGCCTGTTGCACACCTATTTGTTGTGCGTGCAGCTGGCCTGCGGGGAGCCTGTTGCACACGCAATAGGTGGGGGGGGGAGGGCTAATGCCCTCCCTTTAATTTCCCTGATTAGGCCCCTCCATTAACCCCCCTTTAACCTCCCCCTTAGACCTTGATTAACCACCCCCTTAACCACTCTCTGTTAACCCCCCATTGACCTCCCCCTTAGACCCTCCTTAACCACCCTCTTAACCACCCCTTAGACCCCCTTAACCACCTACTCCTTAGGGCCCCCTTAACCACATCTTTGTGCCAACCCTCTAATTGTCCTTCTAGGTGCTTGTGCATATTATAAAAACTAGGAAGGGGCCATGGAGTATCTTCGACTTTGGATATGAGGGGGTTTTGATTTATAGGAAAAATGAGGCATAGAACTATTGCACATAATTCAGGGGTGTGTGTCCTCTTAGCTCATATGGAGGATGCCTAATCTCACACCATGCTCATGAGATGGTCCATTTATTGAGAGAGACCTCTTCCCTTGATTATAAAAAGGGGGTCTATTCCTTGATATGACACACTCATTCTTGTATAGCCGCCACTCTTGCGTTTTGTCCATCCACACTCTCTCATTTTCAATAAAGCTTTTCAATAAAGCTATACTTCTTATTCGGGACCCCCCTTAACCACCCCTCCTTGACCACTTCCCTTTAACCACTCTTTAGACCCCTCCTTAACCACTCCCTCCTTAATCAACCACTTAGACCCCTCTTTAACCACCCCTTAGACCCCTTAACCACCCCTCCTTAGCCATTCCCTTAGTTCTCTGATTAATTTAATTCAAAATAAATTCACGTTTAAATTTAATTTAATTTAAACGTAAAAATAAGTACAAATCACATTTAATTTGTTTTTTATTTTAAGAAAGTAATTAAATTTTATAATTAATTAAATAATTAAAATTTTATGTTCTTATTATTTAATTTTTGAATTACATTTTAGCTAAAGTTACTTAATTTTATTTTAAACTAAATATTTTTTAAATATCTAATTAAATTATTGGGGTGAAATATAATTAAACATTTTTATTTGTTTAATTGTAGAGAATCATGGCTCCTAAAGTTGCTTCCAAGCCTCCCAAAATGATTGAGAAATACCTTGAACATGGTTGGTATTTCATGGAGTGTAATTCAAAGTGTTTCTTGGTGATCACTAACGAGGTTCCAATTATACTCATGAGGCAATAAGAAATGGTGGAGTAGTTTCAATGATAAGTTTTAAAGATAATGACTCAGTTGAGGTTGCATGCAAAAGTAGGACTGAAGATGTGGTATATAAGTTATGGGTGATGGACAAGAAGTACATGTTGAAGGCTGTACCAGATTCAGTGGAAGGATCTGCAGAACTACTTGATGCCTTGAGATTACTTAGGATAAATTGGGATGGTTTGCAGAGTGTGCCAGTAGTAGTACCTATAGTTAGTGTGCCAGTAGTAGTACCTTCAGTAAGTGTGGTAGTAGTAGTACCTACAATAAGTGTGCCACCAATAGCAAGTGCACCACTAGTAGCATCACGTTCTGAGGTTGTCCACTGTACAACCACCATGGCGTTAAGTACTGGTACTCTATCTCCAACTAAAACTACAAGAAAGCGAGAGTCATCTTGGGGCAGGATCAACTTCCACAGCTATTCCAAGAAAGAGAGAAAAAAGAACTCCAGCTCCATGGGCAGACTGAGTGAGTGAAGGTTGGATAGTGACAGTGAGGCTACAGAGTTAGAGGATTTTTCTGTAAGTGTGGAAAATTTACATCCTCCTGAAGACGAGGGATATATTTGGGGATTGGTCCAATTTCTCATCATCACACTGCTCATTGATCGAGCTTCCTTGTTCACTAATCAATGGAAGCTGCATGTGTATTTTACATGCAAGTTGTATGAAGATACCAGGAATGCTAAAACGCCATTTCCAAGCAATGTCACTCTCCGTCCAATGAAGTTTGTGAGACTTCCAGAAGATGGTCCTCAGTTGAAGGAAGTCACATTTCAAAAGCATGGAGATTTTCTCAAAGCCTTCGAAGAGTTTAAAGATAATGACTTTGCTCGTGAAGTTGATCTCTACCAGAGTGGATATGGGAATGACATCGAGAAGAGATATATGCTCACAAAAAACAGGTTCCTTGATAGAAGCAGGTTTGAGCCCATTGATGGGAAACAATTTTGTGAAGCTTGTAGAATCGCTCTTGAAGAGGGACGAAAAGGAAACTTGAATCACACTGAGTATCCACAAAAGTTTGAACGAGTCATCTATTACATATGCTTATTTAATGACGACTCAAAATATATTCTTGAATCCGAAAGGTTGAATCTGGTTACGTTGACTAGGAGAAAAATCTCAACTCTTTGCGAGATTCTAACAAAGGCAAAGGAATTATGGATCGGATGCGGCTCGCCACAAACAATAAAGGGACAGAGACCTACTTCTGAATACAATATGAAGTGGACTCATTTTAACAAATGCTTGAAGGGTCTAGTGAATGATACACAGTTAGGTGTGTAGGACTTGAAGACTGCAGTTGCAAGATATAGGGAATTTACTTGCATAGTGTTCCGTGAGGAGTCAATCTTTCATATTATCTTGGATGTTTGTAAAGCATATGAAGTAGGAAAGATGTCCTACGAGGCACCAGAGCATGTGGTAGGTTAGAAAAAAACAACAATAAAGCAATTATCTATTGTTTGGTGAAGACCATTACGGTACGTTCCAGATAAAATAACGAAGGATGCATGCCAATAGTTGCTTGATGGCGACTGCTTCTTTGGGAAGAAGAGCAAGCATAGTCACTTGGATGAAGTAGTCACCTGAATGGTCAGAAGCAAAGCTGCTTTATCAGCAATAATGCTTTTATTGAATTCAGATCAAGAGTTGGTTGGCAAAGTTGCTAATGTGGATAAGCAAAAGTCCTTGGTCAAATGATTGACAAGTCGTGGACCAAAAAGTGGGTGTGTTCATTAGATGCGGATGGCACTCCAACAAAGGATGCAAGAAGAAAGATGCCAAAGATTCTCTCAAGATTCTAGAGAAAGAGTATACAGAAATCAAGAAGAATAAATTGGTAAAGATGGAGGGGGGAGGGGGGAGAGGGTGGTGGAAATGGGAGGGGGAAAAAAGAGAGAAGAAAAAAACTTGACGGACAGAAATCCAAAGAGAGGAAGAGGTGGTCACCTCAATGCTCTCCAATTCTTTCTTGATGTAATGGGATTGTTGAGGAACAATGGATGGTGGGTGGATGGCTAGGTTATCGCTGCGAGATGGGCTCGAAGTCACTTACAATGTGAGGATAGGAGGAAGGTGGTGGTTGATGGAGAGGGAGAAGTGCCTTGCGTAGGGCTCAGAATGAAGAAGAGGATGGAGGCAAAATGTGAAAGATGAAGAATGAGGGGGTGGAGTGGGTTTTTTTAGGAATTGAGTTTAGGTTTAGGGTTTAACCCTAAACTCTTCTTGAGCCGTAATTTTTTATGGATAGCTCAGTTTGCTCTTCTGCAAAAAGGTGAAATGATCGAAATTGCAAGCTCTACGCATTTGTGTCCACTACCTAGCCTGATTGTTTATCAAGTGGCTTCTATTCAAGAAATAAAGAAATTTTCTTAAGATAGTAACCCAAGGTTGATGCTTGGGGTAGATATGTTTGGCTAGCATTTTTTAAAAAAACTCTCCTTGCCCTTAAGTGTTATGTTCGTGAAAGTTTGAAGTAGTTTGTTTTTTTTACACATACCTACGTATGTTTACTCGTTACTTGAGACGCTAGTCTCCCTGGTAGCGGCGCCAAATGTTTGCTCTTTCCTACTACTTTCGTAGGAAGAGCAAGGTATTCTCAGTATGCACGGTTCTGAGGCTTTTTGTCACTTACAGATATATCGAGGTTGTCGGTTGTAGTATATGTGTAGCTTAGGACCTCGAGTCGTGTTCTAGTGAGAGACGTAGGCTTAAGTGTGGTAAGAAAACAAAGTGCATGCATGTGTAAAAGGAACGTGTATCATCATGATTGAGGTAATGAAGGCTTTCGCCTTCATTGGGGATTGCAGGGTTTAGGAGTTTAAGGGTTAGAAGGAGGTTCTAGGGTTAGAAGGAGGTTCCAGGGTTTAGAAGGAGGTTCCAGGGTTGGAAGGAGTTCCAAGGTTTAGAAGGAGGTTCGAAGGTTTAGAAGGAGGTTCCAAGGTTAGAAGGAGTTTCAAGGTTTAGGATAGAGTACATGGTGGAGAACTCGTCTCCCTCGTAGATCATGGAGTTTAAGGGTTGAGAAACAAAGGGGTTAGGGGGAGCATAGGAGTGGGAGAGGAAGAAGGTGTAAGAGCATGGGGGAAAGAAGAGAGAGGAGAGAGGAGGAGAAGGGAGAAGGAGAGAGGAGGAGGAGGAGGAGGGAGGAAGAGGGAGGAGGGAGGAGGAGAGGGAGAGGATGGGTTGCAAGGTTGGAGGAGAGGGGAGGAGGGGTTGCAAGGTTAGGACATGCTTTTGGACGTGGAGTGTAAGGAAGCATGGACACTTGAGACAATTGCTTGGAACACCAAAGTAGAACTCAACACAATGCCCCAAAGAGTGTGGGCTTCATTCCATTATGGGGTATTTATACAAGTTGGAGAGCTTCTCTCTCTGCATGTAGGAATTATAACACATTCTCTCTCTACATGTAGAACTTGCATGTAGAAGTTGTATGTAGAAGTTGTATGTAGAACTTGCATGTACAACTTGCATGTAGAACTCGCATGTAGGAGTTGCATGTAGAACTCTCATGTACAAGTCGTATGTAGAACTCGCATGTAGGAGTTACATGTAGAACTCGCATGTACAAGTCGTATATAGAACTTGCATGTAGAACTCGTATGTACAACTCGCATGTACAAGTCGTATGTAGAACTTGCATATAGAACTCGCATGTACAACTCGCATGTACAAGTCATATGTAGAACTTGCATGTAGGAGTTGCATGTAGGAGTTGTATGTAGAACTTGCATGTAGAACATGCAAATTGGATTTCTAAGAGGGATTATTTCTAGCCTTATGCAAGTATAAGCGGAGCTTTGCCACTACTCTACACACACATTATGTTCTACCTAAGTCCATGTTGGCACAGAGTCAACAAAATTGCACCTCCTTCATAGACACCTTTACACTTAGCTCAAAACACTCTCCAAAAAGAGGGAGCGGAAGCTCCAAGACTACTCATAGAGAGAGAATGAACTAGAGAGAGATGGACTCAAGAGTCTACATAAGAGAATATCTACAAGAGGGAGAGAAGGCTCATGGAAGAGGCTTGAGGAGAATAGAGCTATAGCAACATGAGGCCTAATGGTGGAAGAGATCATGAACAAGGGAGAGGAGGGCTCCTTTTATAGAGATTTTATCACCCTCCTTTACCCATTTACAATTGCTGCCTGTAGATTCTTTTCCCCATCAATCACATAAGCCCATATGTCACCATCCATGTCCTTTTTGGCTACTCTTGCCATGTGTTTCATCAAAAGATGCTCAAGACTCTTAAAATTTTGAGAAAGCCAAGAGTCTCCCCACATGGAGCCCATAGGGACCCTCTCTTTTCCATATGTCCACATCCTCCTTATTCCACATGGGAATTCTAGAAGGATTCCTCTTGACTCCACACTCCTCCACATGCCTTCCACACGCTTGTCATGTGGCCTCTCTTATATTATTGGAACACATGGGCATGAGCCCCACCTCTTTATATGACTCACTCTTCCTATTTTCTAAAAACCCCATAATATCCTATATACAAATAACTCACCCCATACCAAGGTATTTATAATTCATACCTATGGTATTTACAATGATCTATTCCACTCATCCTCTCAATCCCATACAATATCTTAGAAAATAGAAATAAGTGAGAGCTTCTAGGCTATCACTTGATACTCAAACTGTTATCAAACATAGAAGAAAACAATACCAATGCCAAATAAAAAATATCAATTTTTGGCGTCATAGTACTAAATGGTACAAAATAGCATATGACAGAAGTACCTAAATAGCACTAAATAGTACTGAATAGCATATGATAGTGGTGAGAGAATATGACAGTAGAATGTATAGTACTAAATAGCATATGATAATAATACTTAGCATCTTAGAGAATATGATACTACTAAATAGCATATGACAGAAAATAATACTAAATAGTATTGAGTAGCATATGACAATGGTACATAGCATCTAGGTGTATGACAGTAGTACTAAATACCATATGACAATGGTGAGTAAAACCTTGATAGTGTTAAATAGTACTAAATAAAACTAGCATATGACAGTCATACTTGGCATCTGAGAGTGGTAACTAGCATATATCAATTTGGTACCAAACAATAATAAATAGTACTAGTATTCATAAGATGTATCAAATAGTAGTAAGTAGTATTATATTCATAGCTTAATGTTGTTTAGTGCTAAATAATATTCAATACAACTAAATAGTTTAAATAGTACTAAAGAGTACTGATAGCACTAGTACTCATCAAGTAGAGGATGATGCACCTCCGTAAAATAAGGTTGGTGTACCTTTGTAAGATCCAAGTAGTGGGTGGGATGTCGTGCATACTAGTTTGGGGGGGTAGCAAAATTTTGAGCTTGAGTCGTCGTGATGCAGTGCTCTCATCAGGTAAAGGAGAAGGAGTAACAGGTATAATTGCAGCAGCGGAAATAATCAGGGTAGGGGCAGCATCCTTAGTGGGGACGAGAGGTTGCATTCCTTGGGATGCCAAGTTGTTCTGCTCTTGACATCGCATCTCATCTCTTTCTTTTGCCTCTCTTTCTGCAAGATTATGTAGTGATGCGAGAAGCGTGTTCTCCTCTTTTTCCAAGTTGTCCTCTTTCTGAACATACACTTGCAGCTGAGTTTGGGTTCTTTGCAGATTATCACCCTGCTCCTGGTGGTTGCATACATAGACAGGAGGTGACAAGCACTAGAAGAACTGATAAAGGGGCTTAAGGAGGACAATTTACCTCATGGACATACACAACTAAGGAACAAAAGAAACAACTTGAAAGCTGAGGTAGAGATCAAAGCAAGATAGGCTAAGATCTACACAAGAGAGTGGTGGGCAAGTTAAAGTGACAGAGCCAATGATGAATTGTTCATAATTCTTTGAAATAATCATGCTAAGGAATCTTTAGATGTCCTACAGAAAGTTGGGAGGATGGTGCAAGATCCAAACGAGATTAATGAGATTACATACTAACAATTCCACCGAAAGCCACTTGCCAAATTCTTACAATTCAAAATTGCACATACGGTAGTTGGAAGAAAAAAGAGATTGCCTTGAACCAGGATCAAAAGCTCCTCCCTTCACCCTTTTCTAACGAGATTAGAACTGCTTTATGATCAGAGAAGGGGAGGGACATAAGAGTGCTGTCCTTATTGTAGAGAGTGTAATCCAAGTTTCTTCTAGAGAAGCATGCTCTATCCAGCCAAGCTTTTTTGTGGCTCTGTCCTAACTAGTTGTTTGACCAGGTGAAAGAAGTATCTTCTAAGGCATCGATAAAAAAGGTTTGGTTCTTAAGGTTGTTCCAAGCTGTCATCTCGCTCCCTCTTAGGACATTACCTAACCCATTCCATCTATCTCTTTTGCTTTTGACCATGTTGAAGTCCCTCAAGAGGATAGTCTTGTCTTGTAGATTCTAGCCATCCCAGAGGAGTGCTTTATCTCTAACATAGTTAGGGGCATAGATTGAGAAGATCTGGCACACTAGGTTGTGGTGGATGAAGTCAACCCCTATTCCACCTTGGCCAAAGGTGGATAGGAGCCCTCCTACCACTTGAGACAAGCGCTTGGTGATGCCCAAAACTACCCCCCCTTTGCCATCTTTGTGTTCAGTATAAATTGACAATCTTTTGTCATCAAACTGGTTCCGTTTCCATCTTAACTTAGACGCCCCAAGTTTGACTTCCTAAAGAGCTAAGAAGTCAGTGTTGAGCTCTCTACCGTGGATCCATCTTTTGAAGATTAGGGGTATGAGGTCATTTGACATTCCTTGTATATATTGGGAAAGAGAACTATTCTTGTTTCTGCATCATTAGGCAAAGCTTTTATTTCTCTTCTTGAACTTTACCTGAGGCGAAAGAGTAAAGCCTCTCAATATCCTTCTCTTTTCTCTCTTTGTGGAGCTTGGGTCTTTGGGTTTCTCACTCGAGAGTCTCGATTGCAGACTTTATCTTTCAGCCTGAATAGTTTTTCTCCCTTTCACCAAGGCCCATTGGAGGGTCATCCTTCCCCAAGGCTACATGTCCCGCTCGTTCTAATTGAGCTTCCAAACCCTAATTGTTCTCTACAAACTCTTCTTCCTCTAAGATTTCTATCAACTTTTCCTTAGGGGTCACACTCGTGTCTACTTGGTTTTCTTTTCTAACTTCCCTCCATTGGACGATCTCCTTTCCATGAGCCTTGGTTTTTGGTTCTGCTGTGCCTGAACTTCTTCGGTAGCTTGCACAATCTGGAAGGGGGAATTGATTCCTTTGTATTTTCTTTTCTATGGTTTTTCCTAGATGGAAAGTCTTTGATGAAGTGTCCACCTAAGCCACATAGAAATTAGGAGTTGGGAATGTTCTTGTAGAAAACGTTTTGAATCATTTCCGCTCCATCACCATCCAGCACATGAATGGCGTTAGATGGCTCTGCCGCTAGATCCATCAAGACAAAGGCTTGAGGGTTACCTCTCGGGCTTCTTTTTTTGTGTGGCTTTCATCAAAGGACTTATGGTATCACAATTTAATTATGTGATTTTTAGACCTTATGAGGGAGAGACCTTTTCAAGAGGCCTTCCATTGTGGGACCTTTTAGGTGAATTTCTTGTTAGATATGCTCAATGCCCCACCCTGTTGGTAACCACCAGTGGTCCAAGGTGCTCAAGTTGTAAGGCCCCCATATGAGGAGAAGCCATGTGTGAGCTCGGGACACTGGATGGATCTTGACTTGCATGTCAGATGAGGTCTATCAATGAGACCAATGATGGTAGAAAGGTGATTGTGTGGGAGCCCCTTATTCTTGCTAGGGCGTGGGGGCCAGTTGGCCCCCCTGGTGGGGGTTCAGGGGCAAGATCCCCTGAGGCGACGGTATAGGAGATATTCCCTGAATATTCCATGGATGACTAGTTGGTTCCACCGACTAGGTCGACTAGTCGGCTTCATCGACTAGGTTGACTGGTCGGTTCCACCAGACTACGTTGATCTAAGTACTGCCCTCATAGCTATAAAGAGGCGACCTCCCCAGTCCATTGTACCATATTAGATCTTCTAGTAGAGATCTTCCAGCTAGTATCTCTTCACCTAGTATCTGTCTAGATCGCCATCTAAGCTCCATCGTGGGAGTGCACGAGTGGATGGACCCATCATCTGTACTACATCAGTATTGAAGGAAAATTTTGTTCATCTCTAGTTTGCTGTGTACTCTCTATTCTTTGTTCAATTTTTGTTCCCCTGCACCGTGTAATTTAACATGGTATCAAAGCCCAGGCAACTCTAAGGATCGAAGAATAGAAGAGAGGTGAGGGCTTCAATAGCATACGGAGTGATGGCAATAGGAAGCGGCTCAATAGGAAGCGGCTCGAGTTCAGTAGCTATTGCTGCACCAACAATCCAAGCATTGAGGATTCACCCACCAGCCTTCACTGTAGGCAAGCTAGATGGTACGAACTACTCTGTGGAAGTTTAAAATTACTGCTATTTTGGATTCATATGAGCTTTTGGAGACAGTACTGGGGACTGACCCTGAACCACAAGGAACCCCCGACCTAGCAAATCCGAGGAGTATGATACCTCCTAATGCTGACCTTCTACAAGCTTGTAAACGTAGGAACACAGATGCTCTGTGTGCCCTGGTTACAAGTACTACTGATAGTGTTTTGACCTTGATTCACCATACATCTAAGGCAATTGTGGCCTAGAACATATTGAAGAGTCACTATGAGACGTGGAATCATACAAGGATCCAGAACCTGGAGAATTAGCTCGTAGCTGAGAAGTTTGATAAAGGAGAGACAGCGGAGGCGTTCATAACGCGAATAAAAAATCTGCATGACCAGATGGCTAGTGCTGGGATACAAAAGGCTAGTGAAGAGCTAGCTCGGCGGTGTCTCCGGATATGTCCGCCAAGGTTTGATGGACTGGTAACAGCACTTAACACTCAGGTGAGACCCCAACCATTTTCATTTGAGGATTTTTGTGCTTTACTTATGGAGGAGGAATTGAGGCTTAAGCTCGAGATGGAGGCGGCAATGGGGATGCTGCGTTCTCTACCACTGCGAAAGGCAAAGGTGGTTCCTCCACCAAAGGTGGGTCCTCTACTAGTGGTGACAAAAAGAAGAAGGGTGGAAAGAAGAAGTTTCAGGGAGAATGCTTCTACTGCAAGAAGAAGGGTCATGTGATTGCAAATTGCCAGGTCAAGAAAGCAGATGAAAAGAATGGTAGCTTGAAGAAGACAGATAAGGGGAAAGAGATAGCTAACACAGCGGAAGCAGAGTTGGATCTATTTCTGGCCATTAAGGAAGAGTATTCTTCAGTTCAAGAAGCATTAACCACTGATTCATGGGTGTTGGATAGTGGTGCCTCCCGTCACATAACCTACAAGAAGGGTCTATATTGTTCCATGTAGCCTCTACAAGAACCCATCATTGTGACGGTTGGAAATAACACAAAATGCCCTATTGAGGGTACAGGTACGGTTTCATTTGTTTCTATAAATGGAGATGTTAAGAAACTATCTAATGTGTTGTATGTTCCACAAATCAAGAGAAATTTGCTATTAGTTGCTTCCATAATAAACCTTGACCATGATTGAGGTTCAACAAGACAGGAGCAAAAATTTTGGATAGTGCAGGCAATCTTGTTGGCATAGGAGTAAGGAGGAACAACCTGTATGAGCTAAGTGCTCTTACAGCCACCGCTAGAGTGGGCACAAGCAGACTTTGGCATGAAAGATTTGGCCACATCGGATTTGCAATGTTGAAAGAGAAGCAGAAGCAAGGTATGGGTGCTCACTTACCTGTAGTCACAGAAATCAAAGAACCGTGTGAAGCTTGCATGATGGGCAAGCAACAGAGAAAGGAATCCCCACAAGAAAGCAAGAATAGAGCAAACACTCCTCTAGAGTTGGTGCATGTTGACTTGTGCAGTAAGATGCCTACACAGGCCTTGGGAGGATCTTCCTATTTTTTATTGATTGTCGAAGACTATAGTAGGAAGATGTGGGTGTACCTTCTTCGCAAAAAGGCTCAAGCTTTTGGAAATTGAAAGAATGGCTACAACTTGTTGAAAATGAAACAGGGAGAAAAGTGAAGAAAATCAGATCGGATGGTGGTGGTGAGTTTGTTTCTACAGAGTTTGGAGATTTTTGCAAGAGCAAAGGGATCAAGCGACAAACGGCGACACCACATATGCCTCAGTAAAATTCGGTTGTTGAATGCTGAATGCGGACCACCGTGGAGATGGGA
This sequence comes from Dipteris shenzhenensis, assembly GCF_047967505.1. Taxonomy (NCBI): domain Eukaryota; kingdom Viridiplantae; phylum Streptophyta; class Polypodiopsida; order Gleicheniales; family Dipteridaceae; genus Dipteris; species Dipteris shenzhenensis. The sequence goes on from NC_141619.1 coordinate 35,870,341, forward strand.
AGGTGTATGTTGAAAGGTACTGGATTGCCAAACCACTTTTGGGCTGAGGCTATCAATACTATGGTTTACATCCTTAATCGCAGCTATACAAAGGCACATAAAGGTAAAACACCACATGAGGCTTATAGCGGTAAGAAGCCATCTGTCTCCCACTTCAAGACGTTTGGGTGTGAATGCTATGCGCATGTACCAGACAGAGAGACACAAGCTACAACTCTCATCTATCTGTGCAACACTAGACCGGACATTGGTTTTGCTATTGGCGTTTTGAGTAGGTTCTCCAATAAGCCCCGAGAGAATCACTGGAATGCAGGGATGCGAGTGCTCAGGTATGTGAAGGGCACTCTTGATTATGGCATCACTTATGGTACGGGCACTTCTTTGGCTAGTCATTGTGACTCAGATTAGGGCTGGAGATGTTGATTCCAGGAAATCAGTTTTTGGATATTGTCTCTCTTTAGGTTCAGGTATCTTCTCTTGGATCAGTCAGAAACAACCAACAGTGGCATTGTCTTCTACTGAGGCTGAGTACAAGGCAGCACGTTTTGCTGCTTGTGAAGAAGTTATGGCACATGGGAGTGCAAGAGGATGAGGCAACTGTGATGAGGTGCGACAATCAAAGTTGCATGACCATTGCTAAAAATCCAGTGTTTCATGCACGCACAAAACATATAGAGATTCAGTATCACTATGTGCGTGATTTGATTGAGGACGGGATAGTGGAATTGGTCTATTGTCCAACATAGCAAAATGGAGCAGATATCTTCATCGAGGCACTCGAGAAGGATCAGCTTCAGAGTCATGTTCAGAGACTTGGCGTTGGGCCGAGAAGGTAGTTCACCTACGGGTGGACATTGAGGGGGGGTGTTAGATATGCTCAATGCCCCACCCTCCTGGTAACCACCAGTGGTCCAAGGTGCTCAAGTTGTAAGGCCCCTATATGAGGAGAAGCCATGTGTGAGCTCGGGACATGGCTTCTTTTGTATCCCAGTGGTCCATGTGCTCAAGTTGTAAGGCCCCTTATTCTTGCTGAATATTCCCTAAATATAGGAAATATTCCGTGAATATTCCATGGATGACTAGTCGGTTGCACCGACTAGGTCGACTAGTCGGCTTCACCGACTAGGTTGACTGGTCGGTTCCACCGACTACGTTGATCTGACTACCGCCCTCATAGCTATAAAGAGGCGACCTTTTCCATCAATTGTACCAGATCAGATCTTCTAGTAGATATCTTCCAGCTAGTAGCTCTTCAACTTGTATCTGTCTAGATCGCCATTTAAACTCCACCGTGGGAGCGCACGGGTGGACGGAGCCATCATCTGTACTACATTAGTATTGAAGGAAAATTTTGTTGATCTCCAGTTTGCTATGTACTCTCTATTCTTTGTTCAGTTTCTGTTTCGTTGCACCGTGTAATTTAACATTTCTTTTTTCCTTTAGCCTACTGTAGGCCTACCCCCTTTCTCTGCTCCTCTGCTCCTCTGCTTTGGTCTAACTGCCCTCTCCCTCCATTGTGGGATCTTTTGGACAAATTTCTTTTGTCCTCTAGCCTACTACAAGCCTGCCCCCTCTCTCTCTTCTCCTCTGCTTTGGTCCAATTTCTCTCTCCCTCCATTTTTCAAAAGGTTGGATTTGATACCATGTCAAGAATTTTGCATGTGTATTTAAATGGATCCGTGTGCTCAAGGGCTCCAACCTTGATTCAATTATCCACTCCATGGAGACCTAAGGTGGATCGAGGCTATTGGAGGTCTCCTCCATGCATGGATTATATGAATTGACATTTGGGCACCCATAATATGCTACTAGAGACAAAGTCATGACACACAGTATGCTCATAAGAAAAACTATGAGAAATCATCACATCAGAGGCTTGTTGGGGTAGATGTGTGTCATTGATGCTGCAATGCTTATAATAAAAACCTCCAAAAAAGTTGGTGATTGATCTAACCGATAACAACCTAGAAGCTATAAAAAATAGCAACAAGGAACCTAATACACTTAATATTAAGTGGTGAAGCAACTCTTGCAAGTCTAGAACAATGCTACATGATAGTTAGCAATCCAAGTGAGTGGAATGGTAGAGACAAACTCCTCCTCCTTTGGAACTCAAAGATTCCAACACTTCCTCAATACAACATTGACAATAAGGTTAGAATCATGAGGTGGAAGAGCCTAATGCACTAATACCATGTTGAGAAAGCAAAGTGCACACATGAAGAATATGAGAAGCTCATGAGAGATGAAAGATCAGAAAGGTAACCTCAATGTATCACATCATATTGACTATCAGCCTCATCTCTAGGAGGCTAAGGTGATCCAATACAATACAAGGGCATGTCCACCCACTAAATAGGACCAAGTCGGTATCCAAATCCCATCCAATAGATCCACTTTTACCAATCATGTGAAGATGGATTTTAGACCCCTCTAAACATCTTGATGTACTAATCTCAACATCCTACCCATTGATTCATGAATGGTTAGTGCTTCCAATGGAGAGACTATGTGAGAGTACATGTCAGCTAATTGGGTACATAGTTGTATCTATGTCCTCCCTTCAACTTGTGCGGGATCAATGTTTGCATCTACTACAACATCCATCTTAGTAAAATGAATGAGGACACTAGTTGTCACATTTTCGACATACCCTTTCTCTTTTACATTTTTTCTTCGATTAAAGCTTGTAACACTCTCTATTTAGTCTTCCAAAGTGCAAGCATCTCCTCTCCATTGACAGTCAGGGTCTTATTTGTCGCCTTAATGAATATGTTTAATTGACCTATTGGATCCCCCATACTCGAGGAAAAAGTTGCACCACTATCATTTCCGCATCGAATTTTAATATCTGACCACATCCGTACCAGTAATGTTGAAGTAAAGATTTTCAAATATTTGGGCTTGCATTTGATCTTACAAATATTTTTAAGATACAATGGCTAGAATACCCTCATCGCTCAATCCTACCATATGTTCAATTGCTAGCTGCAAGACAAGCATTAGAATCTCAGTCTTAGCTCATCTTTGTCGATCTCCTTTATTGCCATGATGAATGGGTGTATAATGATCTAAAACACATGATAATCATTATGTCAGCAATGAAACTACTCTAAAATAAGAAAATATAGTAGTTAGACATGCATCACTAATGTCAATTCAGCTGCTCACAACAATATGCAATGCAATTGACTATCATAATGCAAAGTAATTTTTATAGAACTTCCACAACTTCGAATAACAAAATACTAAACATGTTTTGGTTTCTTAAAAAATGGAGTGCTAATGTCAATCAAGCCAGTAACAAAAAGATTACAAGACAATTAACTATCATAATGCAAAGTATTAAAAAAAATAAATAAGTATTTTCAATGGAACTTCCATGCCATCAAATTAAAAACTACTAAATATGTTTTGGTTTCTAAAACAATGGAGCGCTAATGTCAATTAAGCCATATGCAATACAATTAACTATCACAATGCAAAGTATCTTTAACGTAATAAAAATCTCTGTAAAGTCGCAATCTAGTATCATGATAATATAGGCTAGTAAAGAAAACATGTAAGAGCATAAAAACTCCCATGTGGTATTTTCGTCACGGTATTCGACCGATCAACCAGTTGCCTTTGACCGATTGAAAAAAACACATTTTTTGTGTTTAGAATATCAAGACACGTTTTCTAATAAAAAAAAGTATGTATTATAATTTAAAAATATATACTTTTTAAATCCCTAGTTGAAGGCCTTCTCAAAACTCAAACAATATGGAAAACTCTATTAAAGACATTTGGTCTATGAAAATGCTAACGTTCAGCCAAAAGCACTGTGTTAAAAAATCCACGCTCTTTTTATGTCATCGCACGCTTACTAGAATTGGTCTATCAAAACACTAACGTTCACCGTTGGTCTATCAAAACACTAGCACCCTTGTCAAATTTAATGTCATTACAAGCTGACTACCATTTTAGAAACAAGTTTAGAAACTTATAGTTTCTCTCGGAGGCAGTGCTATGAAAGTCTATCTCAAAAAAAAAAAATCCCATCAAGCTAACAAAGTCTACCATTATAGTACTCGTCACATCCGTGATTCTCATTTTTGTATACGCTTATGGGGACTCCAGAATCCACGTTCAAACCATGCCAGTTTGTTGGAGTTGCCGGCTAGAAAGAATTTGGAACTTATTGACAGCACCCCACACAAGAGCTAATCGAAAGGCTCGAGATTGAACGAGCAGGCAGTTGACAGTATCAAGACTGGGATGAATTAGATGCAGTTGACGTGAAGCAAGTGGGGGCACGGCTGCTGGAGCGTCGTTTGTGGCACTAGACAATGGACTTCATGAGTGGGGAGCGTGCACAGCTGAACGACAGCATTAACGGTTTCCGATGATCGACGAGGCAAGATATAGTATAAATGGTGCGGATGAGCTGAGGTACGAGGTGGATGAGGGCTAGCAGTCATCTGGGGCTTGGCGATGCCTGATAATCTTGGCCAGGGGTAACGGAAAGCGTTTGAAAAGCTCAGTGGACGTGCGAAGAGTGGATTGGAAATTGGAGTTCCTGATGCAGAGACACGAGAGAGTGTAGTAAGCTTGTCGGCTGTGGTGGTGATGGCGGTGAAGCAATGGTGGTAGTGGCCGATGCTGCAACCAGCCGCCTAGCAACGTAAGTTCTCGTTCCATTTCGAAGCTCGTCAACGGATTAAATAGCCCAGCCTCCACATCCTCCTCCCCGCCGATCAAATGGCGCATCTCCAAGTCCCATTGCTGCTCATAATCGCCCTGCTCGCCTTCATACCATTGCTGCTTCTCCAGGTCCACGCCGTCGCAGGCCCCGGTTGCTCCCGCGATGACCTCCGCAGCGTCAAGTTGCAGCTCACCCCTTGCCTTCGGCAATTCTATCTCCCCCCCGTTTACGCCATTCCTGCGGAGCAGTCTTGCTGCTTCAATGCTACTTCAAGCTGCTGTTATGCACTCCGAGCTGCGCTGCCGATAGGAAATAGCTGCATATGCACCTTCCTATTGCATGCTGTCCGGCGCGCTGAAGGCAAGCCTTACTCCATAGATGTGCAGACAGCTTTAGTTCAATTGTCAAGTCAGTGCAGCGTGGACTTCGGCTACTCGTCGGGGGGAAAATGCGGAAGTAAGATGCTCTCTGCTTTCTCTTTGACTGTGACATTTCGAAAGTTCTAGGCTCTAATGCCTCAGTGCTTGACCTTTTTTCCGCATGCAGATTTCACCGTGCCTTGACAAATAGAACAACATCAACGTGCAGTACATCCCGCAGAAGATTTCTCGTCCAACGCTCTGAGACCATGATCTGGGAATGGATGCCACTGCGTAATTAAGCTGCACGGAGAACGCTCGAATCAAAGAAGAAGTCAAGCAGAGCTTGTTGCTTGACATTCTTTACACTAATACAGACGTGAGATTTATTAGTCGTGGTGTCCGTATGCATATTTCTTCCAACTAGGTGACATGTATACAAAGTTGCGAGCGCTCTTTCACTCTCCATTTCAAATACAAGACTCCGCGTCTTGATGCTAATCCTCACTAATCATGTAACAGATCCTCGCCGGTTATATGATGTGATAGCTTGCTTCAATTCGAATACATAGGCTTGGAATTACTATGCC